>NC_136485.1:175954460-176156960 GCF_053919585.1 Euprymna scolopes | reverse complement strand
AAATAACCTTTGTCAGACGTGTGTTTGACTTTCAAGCATGCATATTATGGCTACTGTAAAGTGAAAAAATCTTGCAGAAATTGGAAATTAATTTATTTTAAATGTATTACTTAATAATATAACTGTTTTAATTATTTTAATTTTTTAATGGAATTTTGTTTTTGTATTTTTCTTTCCTTTTTAACATCGGTAAAACTCGTACAAGTCATTGTAATCTTTTTAAAATGAAAAATATTTGTGTATGAAAATTTGGTGCATATACTTACTATTTCAGCTCACAGTGTCGACATGAGTTGTAGGGTAAACATACCAGGAAGTATTTATCCATTTGCCTTCAGAACACATGCGCACAGTTTAGGTAAGCATTTTTTACAGTTGATGCTCGGTGCCATTTTACAATAAAAGTCTGTATGATGTATGACCCGTGATGAAACAAAAATATCATATTCCAAAAATCACAAATTGATTAAGTATTATTTTTATAGAGAAAATCGTTATTAAGCAGTTGGGGATTACTCACACTATAAAATTTTAGAATTTCCAAATATTTCAATAAAAAAAAATAATTTGGTTTGTTTTTTTTATATGTAGGCACTGTTTAAATTCAAATACAATGTGTAATTAAAAAAAAACAGTACAATGCAGTATGAAAAAGAATAAGCGTAGATCAGAAAAACATTAAAAAAAAGAGAGTAAATACATAAGGAGCATGCGAGAAAAATGCGGACAAACTAATTCGCTTTGTCATCGCTTACTGTAGCACTATGCCAAAAATTAAGAAGTACGTTAGTTGACTATAATCAAAATATTTTTAATTAAAAGATTTAGGGTTAGGAATTAATTTAATAAAAAACCTAAAGAAATGAAATATTCCTTTTCACAAGACGTGTATGCTATTTTGACTGTCAAGACTCAGGGATAGCAGTCAGCTACTGGTTTATACAGTAGGCATTATTAGAGTGAGGAGAAAATTCATTAAATTTTGGAAATAAAAAGCAATAGCTGTCCAAAAATATAATCATTTAAATGCCTAAAAAATAACCAGAAGTCACCAGAAAAATAAAGTCTGTTGTTTTAACGATGAGTTTTTCAAACATTGAATCAGAAGGAGCTAATATGGTCACGTGAAGTGAATAGATTTTAGAAAGCTTGTATAAATGTTTATTATTTTTTTTTAATCCTGTGTTGTACTGGTTTTCTAGTATTACAGATTTTAAATAATTTTGATTTGATTTTTAATTTCAAGACGATTTTGACTTGTCTCTTTAAAATGATCAGGCGATTTCACGTATATGTGTGTACTTCTCACATTAATATAACTTTAATATTTGCATATTGAATTATTTTCTTTATTAAGCGATTATAAAGGTAGTTTACTTGAAGCATTGCTGGTAAATAAATATGTATAGGATGGTGCTGTGACGTATGAACAAAAATAAACAAAGGTCGTATTATAATTGTAAATCTTTGTATGTCTATTTTTTCAAATCAATCAAAATTGGTAAATATAGACATATTGTTTAATATAATGAGAATGGTAAATATCTTTGATAATTTTGTGATGAATGTCCAAAAGAATTCCGTTAAAAAAAGGAAAATGCTGTAAAAAAAACAGGACAATCAGAAAATAACAAGAATCAAATCTTAATTTAAGTATGAATTTACTTTTATCCCAATTATTCTTATCCTTATTTTCTATATATATGTGAAAAAAAAGGAGCAAACCAAAATTATTTATATATTCATTAGTATTTTGTCTTCATTTCAAAATACAGTGAAGTGTTTGTAATGTGAAAAATTTTTTTTTTTTTTTTTCAAACGAAAAAAAAACATATCCGTTGGTATCCAAAATATTACAGCATCTCTTCTCAAAACAACTTATTAACATTAGTTTTTAACAAATAAAACTTCATTTTGATGCGAGGAGATATTTTCTGTACTCGTTTTTTTTTTTTTTTTTTATAAAATGCCATTTTGTTTTGTATTTTTATAACATTTCAATTTTCAGTTTTGTTTTTCATATCGTTTTATTTTTTATTTTGATTTTTGCATATTTCTTTTTCTTCCATGATTAGGTGTTGTGATATCTGGTTATAAATTCAATGGTACTTGGACGTTGATTGGTAAGGGAAATCCGCAATGGCCACAGGTAAAAAAAAATATGAAAATTAAAAAAATTTTCTGAATTTCTAAGAGTACATTTGCAAATTGTTTAAGACTTTTACCCAGTCATGTCTGACACAATGAGAGCATGGTAACTGCTCGTCTGAGCTCCAATCTATGGTCCCTCCTTGCTAAATTTTCATGAAAAATACTTGTTTAGCTGAAACCACTATCAATATTTTCCCCCACTCTTTATCTGTGCATAAAATCCTAAATATAGATTCCATGAACAAAGCTTCTTTCTTAGAACTGTACACCTGTGGAACTCTGTTCTGTTTGCCTGCTTTCCAGCTGACTACAATATGGTCGTCTCATAACATGAGCAAGATCTTGATGAGCCGTTCCCCTTAAGTAATCCAGTTTACCAAATTTATACTACTAGCAATTACTTTGATATTGTCCCATTGACTACTATACACTCATCAACACTTATCCTCGAGTGGCCTTCTTTGTAAAAAAAAAAATTTTTTTTTAAATGCTACATTCATGAATCAAATACAGGATTCAATTTGAAATTCCATATAAGTTCCAGAGTTCAACAAGATACAACTGAAATAAGGTCAAAGGTTATATCAACCAAAACGTAAGAATAATGTTTTAGAGAACAATAGTCCGAATAAGTTATTATTATTATTGCTATCTTTCAACCAATAAAATTAATTGCTGATGGCTAACAAAACAAGAACAAATTTCCACTGAATTAAATAAAGGGTTCAGTTCAAAATTCTGTTCAGGTTCTTGTGTTCGACAGGAAAATTTCAAAGTTAGAAAAGATGCAAGTGAAAGTTGGATGTAACGTTAACGAAAATGGAAGATTAAAAAAAATACACATTATTTCTGCATTAATAATTTGTATTCTTGTCTCAATCACAAATTGTCTCAAAACATAAAATCATAAACACATTTTTTTTTCTTGAATGAAAAAAAAATGTAAAATTTAGTGATTCTCTTTTTTCTTAAAGAATTATCAGTGACAGTTCTAGGTTGTCTTATAGCATGACCAGATTATCAAATATGTCGACTAAAAATATTTGGGAAAGGCATGAATCCCTTCATTCTGTTCATTTGTCGTTTAATAGCCCAACTATTGTTCTTCTAGCATTGTGTTTCAAAAGAAAAACAGGTTCTTGTCCAATATTCACTTCTTATCAAAAGAAAAAAAACCCTAAAAATAAAGAAAAATCTGTATGATGTAAGAATCTGTGATGTAGTTTAAATTTTTTAAATATAATATTTTTGTTTTATCACAGATTTTATCTAGCACAACTAAATCCCATTTGAGTTAGAAGCTGATATGATATGTTTAGACTTTGAGTGAATAATCCATGGGCCGTTTTTGGGAACGTTATCGACTTACGAAGAAAATATTGCATAATTTGTCATTAACTTGATCCTTTGAACTTTTGTTTCAAAATTACGTTATATATATATATATATATATATATATATATATATATATATATATATATATATAAAGCGAGATAAGACACAGATTAAAAATCAGGTAAAATATCCTGATAGATATTACTTGAGGTAATACTTTCAGGGTGATCCTAGCCAAAAAGGAGAAGCTCAATATTTAAGAATAGAGCAATATATAAGTTTAGTTTTTATTCTGCCTACCTGGCAATAATACCCCGGAAGATATCGTACTCCTTCTGATAATGGACTGCTCAGGTTGTATGAAACTTCCTTTTCTTATAATTATTTTCATATAATTATCATTCACCACCCAAAAAACTTTTTCAATATTTGTGCTGAAAAGCAAAACATGTGTCTATTCACAGCTGAATATTTTGCTAACCACATTTCATTTCCTCTGGTGATATGAGCCATTATTGAAAATCCATGGATTAAGGAAATTAACATAACCCCCTTCCATATATTCCTTTTATCAAGCAATAAATTCTTAACTCGAATATATGTCTCTATATTTTGATTTTCAGAATTTAACTTTAACCACTAAACTTATATATATATATATATATAATCATACAGATTTTTCAGCAGAGCTGAATGAGAATCACTCCCCTCTCATATATTAGTATCCAATCAATAAAAATCCACCGAGAAAATTGCCAAACAACCAAAAGTCGTTCTTAACATGTGGAGGTTGGGGATGTTTAATTCTGAAAGTTGTTCTTATGGGAGGTAATTATCATTCATTTTTTTGGGTTTTTTTTTTGTTTTTGTTTTTTTAAATATTAGGGAATTCTGGACAAGCCTCTGTTTTTTCTTTTTAAACACAATGCCTGAAAAGTGTTACCAAAATATGTTAATTTTCGTTTTCCTCTTTACGTTTTTGTCATGAAGATCACACCGTATAATAATATTTTTGATAATCGCCATTTTAGTGCTGATGATTTGATGACTAATCTTGGTTCTATGTCTCACAAAAATTGAATCCTATAATTATTTCTGGACGAATACTCAACATAATCAGAAAAATCCAGTCTTTGATGATATTAATACTTTGACCTTTATTATTCTTGATATTCATAAACGACCTTCTTTTTGTCTGAGGCGGATATAATTGCTGATACCACTATGCTCTATAATAGACATGAGGGTAAAGCAAATGTATACATATCAAAGGCAATGGAAAGAAACCCTAGAAAATGATCTTCAGTCGATTGTGGAATGGGGCCATCGGTGGATGCTAACATTTAATGCTACTAAGACTAAGCTGCTTTCTTTTAACAATTACAAACACACCTTCTCAACCACCGGTTGTCATGAAAAATAACACCTTACCTGAGAGAACATTTTTCAAACTCCTCAGCTTAACGTTCGCAGGCAACATGAATTGGAACAAATACATTGAGGATGTGAAAGCTTGTGGAAACAATGGCAACCCAGATACGATAAATGGTCGGAAATGTGTACAAAATATAAAAATAAGTAATTCTCATCTCAAAAATATTGTAGAATTGTTTTTATGATTTGAATTTTTATTTTGCAGGCTTTTTATCCTGTTAAGAAATTCATCGAAGTAAAGAAAAATGATGTCTTGGTAATATATGTTCTTTGTTTTATTGCATTTTCATCTCTTGTCTTCGGTTTAAGATTTTTACACGCAATTTAAAAAAAAAATGCATTTTACATAAAAACACTATTACATACTAACCTGTCATGTCGAAATTTGTAGTAATTTAAAAAATAAAGAAAAATCATTGAATACAAGATTTGCTAGAACTATTTTTTTACAAAAAAAAAAAAAAGCAAAACAATATTAACGATCTGACGTTTTTGAAAATTTTTAAACATTAACAAGTACAATAAAACTTTATAATTCGATAAATTTTATTTTTATTTGTAACTAGCTGGCTGCCCAGTATTGCTCAGTCGTTCAATAGAATCAATCATCTATTGATTATTATATCGTATGAGGTAAAATTTGCCTGGTGAACTAATTCACAAAAAAAATAAAATATATTTTTTTAAATTTTCAAAAAATAGGCTCAGTCGTTTCAGAACATATAAGGAATGAACACACACACACATACACATGCAAAGTGACTTTTATATAATAGTAGAGACGGGGGGATGGGGGGGAGGGTTTTGCCTGGTCGTGTAGTACGCTTAATATGATATTTTAATTTGTTCAGATTTCGTATATATTATTTTAGAGTCATAATTTTAAAAGTAAAAAAAAAAGTATTTTGGTGTCAAGTTAGAATCAAAACCAAAACTGCACCAACGTGAGACGCATATGAACCGATTAAAAATAAACTAAGATGAATGTACAAAATGTTTAACGATTTTTTTTTTTTTTTCGATTTTGACCCATTTTTGACCTCTTAAAAACTATCTTAACTGACTAAAGACCCATAAAAGAAAATGGTCCATAAAAAAATCCAATCATTTGAGGCCTCTAGCACTGCTCTGCAACTTTTGGTTTCGGAAGAGATGGAGTTTGAAAATATGGAGACAGACAGACAGCCGTTTATATATCAGATTATTTTTCTACTCTATCATTTTCATAATTTTTGACATGTGCGTATACATAAGTATGTAGTATAGCGGATGGTATATTCAATTGTTTGGGTAATGTTCATACGTATCGTAACAGTGTATTCATGTAAACATATAAACATTAATCTGTTTTATGTTCGTTTTCTGTATAAAATATATAATTCTGTTTGTTTCCTGTGTGGGTGTGTTTTACACATTTAATTACAGTTCACAAAACATGTACGAACGTTACACAGAATAATATCATGAGAGTGTTTACTTATATGCTATGGCACTTCGACACCGGACCACTAACCTTTGTTTCATCTGGTTCCATTTCCCGAGAGGTTGTCTTTGATTTGAAGTCCTGTAAAATGCTGTAAATGAAGATACTAAGCACCAAATACCAGATTATATTTTACATATAGCTTTATTTGCACTTTCCCTCAGAGTTTACAGATGTTTCTATTTTAGTTTCTACATCTTCTAGTTGCATCTGCTAGATACTTACATGCACCGCCAGAGATAAAATCTCTCCAAGCTAATATCTTCAGTGACTTGACTTTCCATTGTTACTTGCAAGAAAATGTCTAGAGCTAGACACACAACATTTATTGAAAAAAAAGGAATTAAGAAAAGAATTTATTGATCAACACTAAAAACAAATATTTACAAGAAAAAGGGTGCAAGAGAGGTAAATCCAGTTTTTGGTTAATCTAGCTTTTATGCAGTGTAAGTTATATCCAAGTTTCAGAAATAATAATATATTACTTCGGTCAGAATATAAGAAAATTAATCTTTATCAAGAGTCCAGTTCTTTGTGAGGATGTTTGCAATTGGCTTGTTTCACAAATTCCTTACACCCAGATTCTATACCAGGAAATTGGCCGGAGTCATAAATCCAAAAATAATGTTCCATCTCAAAGCTGATTTCATAACTGAAGTTATGACGCTATTAACTTAATTAATTTTTAGTTGTTGTAAATGAAACATTCTAGAATTTCTAAAATGGAACACTGCGACTTCAGAAAAAACACTTTTCTGTTCTATTTTTAGAACTCTAAAAGTATTTTTTTATTTTCTAATTGTAATGTAAAAGTTTATATTATTATATAATATATTTTATATTATTATATATTATATTTTATATTATTATATAATATATTTTATATTATTATATATTATAATATTAATTTCATATCATTTATAAATTTTATATTTATATTATATTTTATATTATTATTTATGTAAGAAATTGTAATTTCTTCATATTTTAAAGAGGAAAATGTCCTCTCATCACATTGTCTACTAACCAACCGACTGTGAATATATCACAACCTCATTACTTTGTTAGTTACGTACGTCACAAAACCTGGTCAATCTTGTTGTTTATTGTAAATATTATTGTTTTGCTAACTAAATTCCACTATATTATATTATCTATATTATTAAAAACCTTTTAAATATTTATCTTACAACATTCTTATATTTTTTATATTTCCATAACATCAAACAGATCACAATGTTTTCTTTTGTTTTACTTGCTCCCTCGGGTAACCTGGGATTTTTTTTTTTTTAATTACATTTTCACCCCAAACAAGGCACATTGCCACTTTGGTGTAGGGGGCTACTATCAGGGGAGACAGCTACTGGGGCACTTTGTAGGGATTCGGGCAGCAAGATGTTGGTTCACATTGCACTTGAACTTCTGCATGTCAGTACACTTGGGGAAGCAGTGACCTGAAATGGAATTCCAAAGTCTAGCGGTTCTGGAGAAGAAACTACTAGAGTAGAAAGATCTTTTACATCTAGGGATCTCTACAGTGTGGGAGTGGGATTTTGCAGCTTGTCGGGTCTGTCGAGGGTGTTCACGTCGTGGGGGCACAAGTGCTTGCAGTTCATCAGAGCATTCACCATTAAAATACTTGTAGAACAGGCAGAGGGATGCAACGTTTCATCGATGGGACAGAGGCTGAAGCTTAGATGCCAGTTTAGGACCTATCAGATTTGCAACTCTCTTTTGAACCCTGTCAAGGAGCGAGAGACTAGTAGCTGATGCACCAACCCAAATATGACAGCAATACTCCATACATGGGTGAATGGTTGCCTTATAGAGGTATAGGATACTTTTGGGTGTTAGTAGTTTTCTAGCATGGTAGAGAGAGCCCACCTTCCTTGCAGCGGCCCTGGCAATGCCCTCGATGTAATTGTTCCAACTCATGTTTCCTGTAAACGTTAGGCCAAGGAGCTTGAAAGACATACTCTCAGATAAAGAGTCGTTGACCATTGCTTTAGGTGGTAGAGAAGGTTTCTTGTAATTATTGAATGAAACCAGTTTAGTCTTGGCGGCATTGAACGTGACCATCCATTTATGTCCCCATTCCACTACTGATTGGAGGTCATCCCCTAGTGTTTCTGCCATTACTTTAGATATATGTTCATTTGTTTTCCTGTCGTGCCTGCTATAGAGCGTGGTGTCATCAGCATATATACCCATCTCAGAGCAATTTTGTCGGGGAGGTCATTTATGAATATCAGCAAATCTCCTCACTAACGTAATGTACTTGCAATAACCCTTATCCCTGAGTGGCTTCCGGGCCTTGATAAGTGGTGATCACTGTGTAAAAAAAAAAAAAAAAAAGGTCCAAGGATAGATCCCTGGGGCACTCCCAAATTTATATCATATTGTTTAGATGTCCGACCGTCAAGGACAACCTGGATTTTTCTCTTATCTAAGAAGGATTTAATTATGTTAAGTATTCTACCAATGATACCGTATGATCTAATCTTCCTGACGAGATCCTCATGCCATACCCTGTCAAAAGCCTTAGATATATCTAGAGCTACCGCTCTGCCCTTTTCCGCTTTGTCCAGTGAATGGTATATACGTTCAGAGATTACAGTGAGGATGTCTGCTGTGGAACGGGCTTGTCTAAATCCATATTGTTTTTCGGTCAGAAGTTTAGCATCTGTAAGGTGCTGGACTAGAGCATGGTTTATTAAGGTCTCAAATATTTTGGCGAAAAGTGGGAGGAGGCTAATAGGGTGATAATTTACTGGGTCAGTTCTTTCGCCAGAATTCTTGAATACTGGTACCACAGAAGCAGTTTTCCAACAGCCCGGAAAGCAAGATTCATTAAGGCATTTGTTGAAGAGTTTGGAGAGAACTGCAGTTACTTCGGCTGAGCACTTTTTTAATAGCACAGCTGGGATGAGATCAGGTCCACATGCTTTTGAAGTGTCAAGGTTTTTTATGATAGCATGCACCTGAGCAGGGGTGATTTTCAGATCGTCTAGCGTGACGTCTGTCCGCATAGGAAATTGAGGTAGGGGGTGGTTGGAAGGGTCCAGTGTGGAGTTTGAGGCAAACCGACTGGCAAGCATGTTAGCCTTTTCGGTTGCTGAGCAAACAACCTCGTGATTGTTGGTTAGTGGGGGAATTGTTGACTGCCCATTGTTTACTACACTGTTGTAGATTTTCCAGAAGTCACGAGTTCCTAGTTTTTGTGCTTCGATGCGTTTTTTAGTGGTTTCTGTAAATTCTCTCTTAGCTGTCGCTATTTCTTTCTTAACGTTACTTCTAGCTTCTAAGTACTTCTGTCTGTTTGAACTGGACTTATGTCGGTTAAACCTGCGGAATGCATGCTGCCTTTGAGCAATGGTAGTTGCGCAAGTCGAAGTAAACCATTGGGGAGAGTGGGGCTTGCTATAGAATTTCCGCATAGGAACATGCGCTTCGATTGCAATTTTGAACCATTCAGTGGTCTCGTTTGCACACTGTTCAGCAGGAAGAGAAAAAATATTTCCCCATTGGGCGTCTCTGATAAGATCTCTGATGGCTTCCCAGTCAGCCTTTTTATAATATCTCGTTGTTTTGAGCACTGGCTCTTCAGTTTTGGGTCTAGAGTTTAGGGCGATTTCAACCATTATCACTGCATGATCAGCGTTCCCAAGTGGGCTGTCGGCTTCGTTATACAATCATCAGGAACTGTTGTCAAAAACAGATCTAAGAGTGATGCGTGTTGTTCTTCCTGATCAGGGAAACGGGTTGGAAAAGTAACAATTTGCGATAGAGAGTGAGATACAGAGAAGATATGAGTTGCGCTATCCGCTGCATCTGTGTAAGTTGAGAATCCAAGCCAGTTTTTGTGATGGACATTAAAGTCACCAAATACATGTACTTGGGCGCTAGTGTCGAAGGAGAGTGCTGTGTCTATGCTGTCAGATACTTTGTTTATTATGGTGCAGTCTTGGGTCGAGGGAGAGCGGTAGAGAAAGTAAAAGTAGCTAATGTTGTGTTGCATAATTAGTCTAAAGCACATAAAGGCTTGATCATCCGTTTCTAGGTTTGTTTCTCTAGTCAAGGGAAGGGTATTACGAATGTAAACTCCAAGTCCGTGCATATGTCTGTCAGAGTCCTTACGGCAGAGTGGGAGATATCCAGGCATGTTAAAGTAGTTAGAGGGGATGGAGGAGTGTAGGTTAGTCTCACTTAGTGCTAAGATATCCGGGGTATTTGTTAGGAGAAATGCTTCAACATCAGCTAAATTAGTTCTAAGCCCACGGATATTTGTGAATGCAAGCCTCAAGGGAGGGGGCAAGTTGGATTTGTTTGACCCTAAGCCTAGTTTAAGCTTATTTTTAGATTGTACTGTCATCATATTTTTAACGAGTTTCAGTTAGGTTAAGGGGAGCCGAACAGGAGGTTATGCAGAGTATCACACATACATCACAAGTAGACCATCAGCTGACCCTCCATCAACTAGGACTGTGGCCTCAGGAAAGCCCACTGGGGATGAGTGCAGGGTCCCTTTCCATGCGCGACATGGCACTGCAAACATCCCGATATTATACAACTGTTGATGGAGCAGCCGCTCTAAGCGCTACCAAAGAGTTAGGGCACCTGTACTACCAGTCGGAAACAGCAGCCAGTAACTGTCAATCCGGTACCTTCAACCCATCAGAGGAAGGTCAACCCAATCTAATTGCTCAGGCATTTATAGTACTCAAGCACTTACACGTGCCCAGCTTTAGGGGTGGGGTGTGTCAGGAGTGGGGAGACGGTGTTCATTGCCCTAGACAAGAAACAAGATCTATCACTGGGTGTTTCTGTCGAATCACTGTGATAGTATCTCTGCGCCTGAATAATAGGCAAAGAAGGAGTATGGAAGCCGGGCGATAGACAGAACCTATCTACTCCTTAAGCAATTTAGGTTTGCAAACCGGTAATTTGTTTGAGTCACCAGCTCTAGGAAGGTTGTCATCCAAGACTGAAGAAGCCTCCGTCCCCTTTGGTTTAGTTTTAGAGCTTTCCTACTCCTAGACGGATGATCTAGAAAGATCTACTGGGTCCGTCACCACTGAGAGGATTTGCTCCACGCCTGGGTTCTAATCCAGGTATTTCTGCGACCCCGCGTGGTTAGTTAATGTTACTGGGTTACTTTGCCCAGGAGTCTATAATATCCAACATTTTTCCCTAAAATATATTTATTTAAAATCAAATTATACTGCACAAGCACCTAATGATGGTAGGAGGAAGGGCAAAATAGATGACATGTTGTGGGAGGAGAGGATAGGGATTTATTAAACACCAGTCTCATAATTAAATTTATCTTTAATTGCTCACCAAAATAAATTCTTGCACTATAAAAAGTGTTCAAAGTTTTGTTACTATTAGGAAATGTGTAAAAATAAATGATAAAATCTTTCTTTGTAAATAGTCGTGTTCTTGTGTAGAATTTTCTCATATATTAAAACAACGGAAATAAAGAGTATGTATCTGTGATGAAACAAAAAAAATATTTTCCAATAAGTCATGTAAATTGATCACAATTTTATTTTTAAAAGATAATTATTTATTTATTTTTTTAATATTGGAAGAGTGCCTGTCTCACTCCTCATTTTGAAAAAAAATCTCAAAAACAAGGGAGATAACTAAATTCATTTTTGATTCATATTTTTTTTTTTTTTTGCCTGCAAATTATAATTAATATATGTTCAAAATGATTTTCTTTGTAAAAATAGAACTACTATATGTTTTTTGGAATATGATATTTTCATTTCGTCACAGCTATGTACATCATGCATATTTTTCTTAATTTTTTTTTTTAATAATTTTTTTTTAATTTTTTTGCTTTTTTAATAATCTTTTTTTTGTTACAAATTATTTTTTTAATAATTTTGTTTTTTTTAATAATTTTGTTTTTATAAATAATTTTTTTTTTTAATAATTTTGTTTTTTTAATTTTTTTGTTACAAATTTGTTTTTTTTTTAATAATTTTTTTTTTTTTTAATAATTTTGTTTTTTTAATAATTTGTTTTTTTAATAATTTGTTTTTTAATAGCTTTTTTTATAATTTGTTTTTTTGATAATTTGTTTTAATAATTTTCGTTTTTTTAATAATTTTTGTTTTTTATAATAATTTGTTTTTTGAATAATTTTTGTTTTAATAATTTGTTTTTTAATGTTTTTTAAATAATTTTTGTTTTTAATAATTTTTTTTTTTGATAATGTTTTTTTTTTTAATAATGTTTGTTTTTTGTTTTTTAATGATGTTTGTTTTTTTAATAATTTTTGTTTTTTAATGAGGGGAAATTTTGGACAAGACCCAATATTCATACAATATGTTTAAACGAATAAAAGAATCTATTTATTAAATCCTATTTATCTTCACAATCGATACTAAATATATGCACTAATGTACTATTTACCAACTTTGACTCAATGAGTCACAAGAGTTCAGACTGACTGCTTGAATGATGACAAGTCTATCGGACCTGCCTTATGAAAGCTGATTCAAAACGCTTAACCTTTTCTCCTTTGAACGTCTATGATTACTGTGATTTCATTTTGTCCTACAATCTCTTTAATGGTCAGTATGATATACCTCAGGACCTACAATTCCCTCCTGCCCCAGAAAGACATCTATGTGGACAGTTCAGGAAGCTTTCACTGCCAATTTCGGTTGAACTGAAAGAAGGCTGCTTTTTCAATCAGAATCCCTGGATGTTGGAATAGACTTCTAAGTGAAGTAATAAATGCACAAGCAATGCAATAATTTAAAATGAATCTGGACAGATGCTGGGCAACTGTGTCCTCTTCTACATAAATTTCTACCGTCCTTTCTCTACATGACAATTGAAGCAAGATTGTTTCTTCTTTTTTTTTTTTTTTTTTTTTTTTTACTGAAGAGTAAAAAAATGTTTCTCAGGTTGATATAAGTGCATTTTGTAGCTAAGTGTGTGTATATATATCTATATATCTATAAAAGTGAACGTGTCTGTGTGTCTACATTTCCCTACGCAATAACTCTGTCAATTTTTAGTTTACAGACTCTAAATTTGATATACAGGGTGCTGAGATTTGGGAAGATCTATGTGATCGGTTTTTGGCCAGGAATTTGGCTGTTAAGGGGTCAAAGTTCAACGATTTGACCTTTGAGAACTCTACCAAACTCCTCCGACAGTTTTGGGTCTAAACACTTGAAATTTTAGATATAGGTTCCTTGGATATGGATTTAAGTTAAAAACTTGATTTGAGCCCAAAATGTTAAGGGGTCATAATAGGGGACAAAGTTAAATAAAATTAACCGTTTTCTTTTGTTGTTGCAACGCCGGGCACCCATATGCTTATTGAATTACATTTCATGATTGTTTATACCAATCCTTTTATTTATGAAGCTCGACGTATGTTAAATTGAATTGAGAAGAAAAAAAAATGTTAAAGTTGATGTATGAGTGCATTTTGTAGCTAAGTATATTTTTATATCAACATGTTTATTTCATTTTTTAGGCAAATACAGGGTGGAACGATAAAATTATTTTATTTTTATACAAACATGCTTAATTCATTTTTTAGCCAAATACAGGGTGGAACAATAAAATTATTTTATTTTTATACAAACATGTTTATTTTATTTTTTAGGCAAATACAGGGTGGAACAATAAAATTTTATTTTTTATCCAAATACAGGGTGGAACGATAAAATTATTTTATTTTTATACAAACATGCTTATTTTATTTTTTATCCAAATACAGGGTGGAACGATAAAATTATTTTATTTTTATACAAACATGCTTATTTTATTTTTTAGCCAAATACAGGGTGGAATGATAAAATTATTTTATTTTTATACAAACATGCTTATTTCATTTTTTATCCAAATACAGGGTGGAACGATAAAATTATTTTATTTTTATACAAACATGCTTATTTCATTTTTTAGCCAAATACATGGTGGAACGATAAAATTATTTTATTTTTATACAAACATGCTTATTTTATTTTTTATCCAAATACAGGGTGGAACGATAAAATTATTTTATTTTTATACAAACATGCTTATTTTATTTTTTAGCCAAATACAGGGTGGAACAATAAAATTATTTTATTTTTATACAAACATGCTTATTTTATTTTTTAGCCAAATACAGGGTGGAACGATAAAATTATTTTATTTTTATACAAACATGCTTATTTTATTTTTTAGCCAAATACAGGGTGGAACGATAAAATTATTTTATTTTTATACAAACATGCTTATTTTATTTTTTAGCCAAATACAGGGTGGAACAATAAAATTATTTTATTTTTTAGCTAAATACAGGGTGGAACAATAAAATTTTATTTTTTAGCCAAATACAGGGTGGAACGATAAAATTATTTTATTTTTATACAAACATGCTTATTTTATTTTTTAGCCAAATACAGGGTGGAACAATAAAATTATTTTATTTTTATACAAACATGCTTATTTTATTTTTTAGCCAAATACAGGGTGGAACGATAAAATTATTTTATTTTTATACAAACATGCTTATTTCATTTTTTAGCCAAATACAGGGTGGAACGATAAAATTATTTTATTTTTATACAAACATGTTTATTTCATTTTTTAGCCAAATACAGGGTGGAACAATAAAATTATTTTATTTTTATACAAACATGCTTATTTCATTTTTTAGCCAAATACAGGGTGGAACAATAAAATTATTTTATTTTTATACAAACATGCTTATTTTATTTTTTAGCCAAATACAGGGTGGAACGATAAAATTATTTTATTTTTATACAAACATGCTTATTTTATTTTTTAGCCAA
This sequence comes from Euprymna scolopes, assembly GCF_053919585.1. Classification (NCBI taxonomy): domain Eukaryota; kingdom Metazoa; phylum Mollusca; class Cephalopoda; order Sepiida; family Sepiolidae; genus Euprymna; species Euprymna scolopes. The sequence continues at coordinate 176,141,741 of NC_136485.1, read as the reverse complement.
ATACAGGGTGGAACGATAAAATTATTTTATTTTTATACAAACATGCTTATTTTATTTTTTAGCCAAATACAGGGTGGAACGATAAAAGTATTTTATTTTTATACAAACATGCTTATTTTATTTTTTAGCCAAATACAGGGTGGAACGATAAAATTATTTTATTTTTATACAAACATGCTTATTTTATTTTTTATCCAAATACAGGGTGGAACGATAAAATTATTTTATTTTTATACAAACATGCTTATTTTATTTTTTATCCAAATACAGGGTGGAACGATAAAATTATTTTATTTTTATACAAACATGCTTATTTTATTTTTTAGCCAAATACAGGGTGGAACAATAAAATTATTTTATTTTTATACAAACATGCTTATTTTATTTTTTAGCCAAATACAGGGTGGAACGATAAAATTATTTTATTTTTATACAAACATGCTTATTTTATTTTTTAGCCAAATACAGGGTGGAACGATAAAATTATTTTATTTTTATACAAACATGCTTATTTTATTTTTTAGCCAAATACAGGGTGGAACAATAAAATTATTTTATTTTTTAGCTAAATACAGGGTGGAACAATAAAATTTTATTTTTTAGCCAAATACAGGGTGGAACGATAAAATTATTTTATTTTTATACAAACATGCTTATTTTATTTTTTAGCCAAATACAGGGTGGAACAATAAAATTATTTTATTTTTATACAAACATGCTTATTTTATTTTTTAGCCAAATACAGGGTGGAACGATAAAATTATTTTATTTTTATACAAACATGCTTATTTCATTTTTTAGCCAAATACAGGGTGGAACGATAAAATTATTTTATTTTTATACAAACATGTTTATTTCATTTTTTAGCCAAATACAGGGTGGAACAATAAAATTATTTTATTTTTATACAAACATGCTTATTTCATTTTTTAGCCAAATACAGGGTGGAACAATAAAATTATTTTATTTTTATACAAACATGCTTATTTTATTTTTTAGCCAAATACAGGGTGGAACGATAAAATTATTTTATTTTTATACAAACATGCTTATTTTATTTTTTAGCCAAATACAGGGTGGAACGATAAAATTATTTTATTTTTATACAAACATGCTTATTTTATTTTTTAGCCAAATACAGGGTGGAACGATAAAAGTATTTTATTTTTATACAAACATGCTTATTTTATTTTTTAGCAAAATACAGGGTGGAACGATAAAATTATTTTATTTTTATACAAACATGCTTATTTTATTTTTTATCCAAATACAGGGTGGAACGATAAAATTATTTTATTTTTATACAAACATGCTTATTTTATTTTTTAGCCAAATACAGGGTGGAACGATAAAATTATTTTATTTTTATACAAACATGCTTATTTTATTTTTTAGCCAAATACAGGGTGGAACAATAAAATTATTTTATTTTTATACAAACATGCTTATTTTATTTTTTATCCAAATACAGGGTGGAACGATAAAATTATTTTATTTTTATACAAACATGCTTATTTTATTTTTTAGCCAAATACAGGGTGGAACGATAAAATTATTTTATTTTTATACAAACATGCTTATTTTATTTTTTAGCCAAATACAGGGTGGAACAATAAAATTATTTTATTTTTTAGCTAAATACAGGGTGGAACAATAAAATTTTATTTTTTAGCCAAATACAGGGTGGAACGATAAAATTATTTTATTTTTATACAAACATGCTTATTTTATTTTTTAGCCAAATACAGGGTGGAACAATAAAATTATTTTATTTTTATACAAACATGCTTATTTTATTTTTTAGCCAAATACAGGGTGGAACGATAAAATTATTTTATTTTTATACAAACATGCTTATTTCATTTTTTAGCCAAATACAGGGTGGAACGATAAAATTATTTTATTTTTATACAAACATGTTTATTTCATTTTTTAGCCAAATACAGGGTGGAACAATAAAATTATTTTATTTTTATACAAACATGCTTATTTCATTTTTTAGCCAAATACAGGGTGGAACAATAAAATTATTTTATTTTTATACAAACATGCTTATTTTATTTTTTAGCCAAATACAGGGTGGAACGATAAAATTATTTTATTTTTATACAAACATGCTTATTTTATTTTTTAGCCAAATACAGGGTGGAACGATAAAATTATTTTATTTTTATACAAACATGCTTATTTTATTTTTTAGCCAAATACAGGGTGGAACGATAAAAGTATTTTATTTTTATACAAACATGCTTATTTTATTTTTTAGCAAAATACAGGGTGGAACGATAAAATTATTTTATTTTTATACAAACATGCTTATTTTATTTTTTATCCAAATACAGGGTGGAACGATAAAATTATTTTATTTTTATACAAACATGCTTATTTTATTTTTTAGCCAAATACAGGGTGGAACGATAAAATTATTTTATTTTTATACAAACATGCTTATTTTATTTTTTAGCCAAATACAGGGTGGAACAATAAAATTATTTTATTTTTATACAAACATGCTTATTTTATTTTTTAGCCAAATACAGGGTGGAACGATAAAATTATTTTATTTTTATACAAACATGCTTATTTTATTTTTTAGCCAAATACAGGGTGGAACAATAAAATTATTTTATTTTTTAGCTAAATACAGGGTGGAACAATAAAATTTTATTTTTTAGCCAAATACAGGGTGGAACGATAAAATTATTTTATTTTTATACAAACATGCTTATTTTATTTTTTAGCCAAATACAGGGTGGAACAATAAAATTATTTTATTTTTATACAAACATGCTTATTTTATTTTTTAGCCAAATACAGGGTGGAACGATAAAATTATTTTATTTTTATACAAACATGCTTGTTTCATTTTTTAGCCAAATACAGGGTGGAACGATAAAATTATTTTATTTTTATACAAACATGTTTATTTCATTTTTTAACCAAATACAGGGTGGAACAATAAAATTATTTTATTTTTATACAAACATGCTTATTTCATTTTTTAGCCAAATACAGGGTGGAACGATAAAATTATTTTATTTTTATACAAACATGTTTATTTCATTTTTTAGCCAAATACAGGGTGGAACGATAAAATTATTTTATTTTTATACAAACATGCTTATTTTATTTTTTAGCCAAATACAGGGTGGAACAATAAAATTTTATTTTTTAGCCAAATACAGGGTGGAAAATTAAAATTATTTTATTTTTATACAAACATGTTTATTTCATTTTTTAGCCAAATACAGAGTGGGACGATAAAATAATTTTATGTTTATACAAACATGCTTATTTTATTTTTTATCCAAATACAGGGTGGAACAATAAAATTATTTTATTTTTTAGCTAAATACAGGGTGGAACAATAAAATTTTATTTTTTAGCCAAATACAGGGTGGAACGATAAAATTATTTTATTTTTATACAAACATGCTTATTTTATTTTTTAGCCAAATACAGGGTGGAACAATAAAATTATTTTATTTTTATACAAACATGCTTATTTCATTTTTTAGCCAAATACATGGTGGAACGATAAAATTATTTTATTTTTATACAAACATGCTTATTTTATTTTTTATCCAAATACAGGGTGGAACGATAAAATTATTTTATTTTTATACAAACATGCTTATTTTATTTTTTATCCAAATACAGGGTGGAACGATAAAATTATTTTATTTTTATACAAACATGCTTATTTCATTTTTTAGCCAAATACATGGTGGAACGATAAAATTATTTTATTTTTATACAAACATGCTTATTTTATTTTTTAGCCAAATACAGGGTGGAACGATAAAAGTATTTTATTTTTATACAAACATGCTTATTTTATTTTTTAGCCAAATACAGGGTGGAACAATAAAATTATTTTATTTTTTAGCTAAATACAGGGTGGAACAATAAAATTTTATTTTTTAGCCAAATACAGGGTGGAACGATAAAATTATTTTATTTTTATACAAACATGCTTATTTTATTTTTAAGCCAAATACAGGGTGGAACAATAAAATTATTTTATTTTTATACAAACATGCTTATTTTATTTTTTAGCCAAATACAGGGTGGAACGATAAAATTATTTTATTTTTATACAAACATGCTTATTTCATTTTTTAGCCAAATACAGGGTGGAACGATAAAATTATTTTATTTTTATACAAACATGTTTATTTCATTTTTTAGCCAAATACAGGGTGGAACAATAAAATTATTTTATTTTTATACAAACATGCTTATTTCATATTTTAGCCAAATACAGGGTGGAACAATAAAATTATTTTATTTTTATACAAACATGCTTATTTTATTTTTTAGCCAAATACAGGGTGGAACGATAAAATTATTTTATTTTTATACAAACATGCTTATTTTATTTTTTAGCCAAATACAGGGTGGAACGATAAAATTATTTTATTTTTATACAAACATGCTTATTTTATTTTTTAGCCAAATACAGGGTGGAACGATAAAATATTTTATTTTTATACAAACATGCTTATTTTATTTTTTAGCCAAATACAGGGTGGAACGATAAAAGTATTTTATTTTTATACAAACATGCTTATTTTATTTTTTAGCAAAATACAGGGTGGAACGATAAAATTATTTTATTTTTATACAAACATGCTTATTTTATTTTTTATCCAAATACAGGGTGGAACGATAAAATTATTTTATTTTTATACAAACATGCTTATTTTATTTTTTAGCCAAATACAGGGTGGAACGATAAAATTATTTTATTTTTATACAAACATGCTTATTTTATTTTTTAGCCAAATACAGGGTGGAACAATAAAATTATTTTATTTTTATACAAACATGCTTATTTTATTTTTTAGCCAAATACAGGGTGGAACGATAAAATTATTTTATTTTTATACAAACATGCTTATTTTATTTTTTAGCCAAATACAGGGTTGAACAATAAAATTATTTTATTTTTTAGCTAAATACAGGGTGGAACAATAAAATTTTATTTTTTAGCCAAATACAGGGTGGAAAATTAAAATTATTTTATTTTTATACAAACATGTTTATTTCATTTTTTAGCCAAATACAGAGTGGGACGATAAAATAATTTTATGTTTATACAAACATGCTTATTTTATTTTTTATCCAAATACAGGGTGGAACAATAAAATTATTTTATTTTTTAGCTAAATACAGGGTGGAACAATAAAATTTTATTTTTTAGCCAAATACAGGGTGGAACGATAAAATTATTTTATTTTTATACAAACATGCTTATTTTATTTTTTAGCCAAATACAGGGTGGAACAATAAAATTATTTTATTTTTATACAAACATGCTTATTTCATTTTTTAGCAAAATACAGGGTGGAACGATAAAATTATTTTATTTTTATACAAACATGCTTATTTTATTTTTTATCCAAATACAGGGTGGAACGATAAAATTATTTTATTTTTATACAAACATGCTTATTTTATTTTTTATCCAAATACAGGGTGGAACGATAAAATTATTTTATTTTTATACAAACATGCTTATTTCATTTTTTAGCCAAATACATGGTGGAACGATAAAATTATTTTATTTTTATACAAACATGCTTATTTTATTTTTTAGCCAAATACAGGGTGGAACGATAAAAGTATTTTATTTTTATACAAACATGCTTATTTTATTTTTTAGCCAAATACAGGGTGGAACAATAAAATTATTTTATTTTTTAGCTAAATACAGGGTGGAACAATAAAATTTTATTTTTTAGCCAAATACAGGGTGGAACGATAAAATTATTTTATTTTTATACAAACATGCTTATTTTATTTTTTAGCCAAATACAGGGTGGAACAATAAAATTATTTTATTTTTATACAAACATGCTTATTTTATTTTTTAGCCAAATACAGGGTGGAACGATAAAATTATTTTATTTTTATACAAACATGCTTATTTCATTTTTTAGCCAAATACAGGGTGGAACGATAAAATTATTTTATTTTTATACAAACATGTTTATTTCATTTTTTAGCCAAATACAGGGTGGAACAATAAAATTATTTTATTTTTATACAAACATGCTTATTTCATATTTTAGCCAAATACAGGGTGGAACAATAAAATTATTTTATTTTTATACAAACATGCTTATTTTATTTTTTAGCCAAATACAGGGTGGAACGATAAAATTATTTTATTTTTATACAAACATGCTTATTTTATTTTTTAGCCAAATACAGGGTGGAACGATAAAATTATTTTATTTTTATACAAACATGCTTATTTTATTTTTTAGCCAAATACAGGGTGGAACGATAAAATATTTTATTTTTATACAAACATGCTTATTTTATTTTTTAGCCAAATACAGGGTGGAACGATAAAAGTATTTTATTTTTATACAAACATGCTTATTTTATTTTTTAGCAAAATACAGGGTGGAACGATAAAATTATTTTATTTTTATACAAACATGCTTATTTTATTTTTTATCCAAATACAGGGTGGAACGATAAAATTATTTTATTTTTATACAAACATGCTTATTTTATTTTTTAGCCAAATACAGGGTGGAACGATAAAATTATTTTATTTTTATACAAACATGCTTATTTTATTTTTTAGCCAAATACAGGGTGGAACAATAAAATTATTTTATTTTTATACAAACATGCTTATTTTATTTTTTAGCCAAATACAGGGTGGAACGATAAAATTATTTTATTTTTATACAAACATGCTTATTTTATTTTTTAGCCAAATACAGGGTTGAACAATAAAATTATTTTATTTTTTAGCTAAATACAGGGTGGAACAATAAAATTTTATTTTTTAGCCAAATACAGGGTGGAATGATAAAATTATTTTATTTTTATACAAACATGCTTATTTTATTTTTTAGCCAAATACAGGGTGGAACGATAAAATTATTTTATTTTTATACAAACATGCTTGTTTCCTGTTTTAGCCAAATACAGGGTGGAACGATAAAATTATTTTATTTTTATACAAAGATGTTTATTTCATTTTTTAGCCAAATACAGGGTGGAACGATAAAATTATTTTATTTTTATACAAACATGCTTATTTCATTTTTTAGCCAAATACAGGGTGGAACGATAAAATTATTTTATTTTTATACAAACATGTTTATTTCATTTTTTAGCCAAATACAGGGTGGAACAATAAAATTATTTTATTTTTATACAAACATGCTTATTTTATTTTTTAGCCAAATACAGGGTGGAACGATAAAATTATTTTATTTTTATACAAACATGCTTATTTTATTTTTTAGCCAAATACAGGGTGGAACAATAAAATTTTATTTTTTAGCCAAATACAGGGTGGAACAATAAAATTATTTTATTTTTATACAAACATGTTTATTTCATTTTTTAGCCAAATACAGGGTGGGACGATAAAATAATTTCATGTTTATACAAACATGCTTATTTTATTTTTTATCCAAATACAGGGTGGAACAATAAAATTATTTTATTTTTTAGCTAAATACAGGGTGGAACAATAAAATTTTATTTTTTAGCCAAATACAGGGTGGAACGATAAAATTATTTTATTTTTATACAAACATGCTTATTTTATTTTTTAGCCAAATACAGGGTGGAACAATAAAATTATTTTATTTTTATACAAACATGCTTATTTTATTTTTTAGCCAAATACAGGGTGGAACGATAAAATTATTTTATTTTTATACAAACATGCTTATTTCATTTTTTAGCCAAATACAGGGTGGAACGATAAAATTATTTTATGTTTATACAAACATGTTTATTTCATTTTTTAGCCAAATACAGGGTGGAACAATAAAATTATTTTATTTTTATACAAACATGCTTATTTCATTTTTTAGCCAAATACAGGGTGGAACGATAAAATTATTTTATTTTTATACAAACATGCTTATTTTATTTTTTAGCCAAATACAGGGTGGAACGATAAAATTATTTTATTTTTATACAAACATGCTTATTTTATTTTTTAGCCAAATACATGGTGGAACGATAAAATTATTTTATTTTTATACAAACATGCTTATTTTATTTTTTAGCCAAATACAGGGTGGAACGATAAAAGTATTTTATTTTTATACAAACATGCTTATTTTATTTTTTAGCCAAATACAGGGTGGAACAATAAAATTATTTTATTTTTTAGCTAAATACAGGGTGGAACAATAAAATTTTATTTTTTAGCCAAATACAGGGTGGAACGATAAAATTATTTTATTTTTATACAAACATGCTTATTTTATTTTTAAGCCAAATACAGGGTGGAACAATAAAATTATTTTATTTTTATACAAACATGCTTATTTTATTTTTTAGCCAAATACAGGGTGGAACGATAAAATTATTTTATTTTTATACAAACATGCTTATTTCATTTTTTAGCCAAATACAGGGTGGAACGATAAAATTATTTTATTTTTATACAAACATGTTTATTTCATTTTTTAGCCAAATACAGGGTGGAACAATAAAATTATTTTATTTTTATACAAACATGCTTATTTCATATTTTAGCCAAATACAGGGTGGAACAATAAAATTATTTTATTTTTATACAAACATGCTTATTTTATTTTTTAGCCAAATACAGGGTGGAACGATCAAATTATTTTATTTTTATACAAACATGCTTATTTTATTTTTTAGCCAAATACAGGGTGGAACGATAAAATTATTTTATTTTTATACAAACATGCTTATTTTATTTTTTAGCCAAATACAGGGTGGAACGATAAAATATTTTATTTTTATACAAACATGCTTATTTTATTTTTTAGCCAAATACAGGGTGGAACGATAAAAGTATTTTATTTTTATACAAACATGCTTATTTTATTTTTTAGCAAAATACAGGGTGGAACGATAAAATTATTTTATTTTTATACAAACATGCTTATTTTATTTTTTATCCAAATACAGGGTGGAACGATAAAATTATTTTATTTTTATACAAACATGCTTATTTTATTTTTTAGCCAAATACAGGGTGGAACGATAAAATTATTTTATTTTTATACAAACATGCTTATTTTATTTTTTAGCCAAATACAGGGTGGAACAATAAAATTATTTTATTTTTATACAAACATGCTTATTTTATTTTTTAGCCAAATACAGGGTGGAACGATAAAATTATTTTATTTTTATACAAACATGCTTATTTTATTTTTTAGCCAAATACAGGGTTGAACAATAAAATTATTTTATTTTTTAGCTAAATACAGGGTGGAACAATAAAATTTTATTTTTTAGCCAAATACAGGGTGGAAAATTAAAATTATTTTATTTTTATACAAACATGTTTATTTCATTTTTTAGCCAAATACAGAGTGGGACGATAAAATAATTTTATGTTTATACAAACATGCTTATTTTATTTTTTATCCAAATACAGGGTGGAACAATAAAATTATTTTATTTTTTAGCTAAATACAGGGTGGAACAATAAAATTTTATTTTTTAGCCAAATACAGGGTGGAACGATAAAATTATTTTATTTTTATACAAACATGCTTATTTTATTTTTTAGCCAAATACAGGGTGGAACAATAAAATTATTTTATTTTTATACAAACATGCTTATTTCATTTTTTAGCAAAATACAGGGTGGAACGATAAAATTATTTTATTTTTATACAAACATGCTTATTTTATTTTTTATCCAAATACAGGGTGGAACGATAAAATTATTTTATTTTTATACAAACATGCTTATTTTATTTTTTATCCAAATACAGGGTGGAACGATAAAATTATTTTATTTTTATACAAACATGCTTATTTCATTTTTTAGCCAAATACATGGTGGAACGATAAAATTATTTTATTTTTATACAAACATGCTTATTTTATTTTTTAGCCAAATACAGGGTGGAACGATAAAAGTATTTTATTTTTATACAAACATGCTTATTTTATTTTTTAGCCAAATACAGGGTGGAACAATAAAATTATTTTATTTTTTAGCTAAATACAGGGTGGAACAATAAAATTTTATTTTTTAGCCAAATACAGGGTGGAACGATAAAATTATTTTATTTTTATACAAACATGCTTATTTTATTTTTTAGCCAAATACAGGGTGGAACAATAAAATTATTTTATTTTTATACAAACATGCTTATTTTATTTTTTAGCCAAATACAGGGTGGAACGATAAAATTATTTTATTTTTATACAAACATGCTTATTTCATTTTTTAGCCAAATACAGGGTGGAACGATAAAATTATTTTATTTTTATACAAACATGTTTATTTCATTTTTTAGCCAAATACAGGGTGGAACAATAAAATTATTTTATTTTTATACAAACATGCTTATTTCATATTTTAGCCAAATACAGGGTGGAACAATAAAATTATTTTATTTTTATACAAACATGCTTATTTTATTTTTTAGCCAAATACAGGGTGGAACGATAAAATTATTTTATTTTTATACAAACATGCTTATTTTATTTTTTAGCCAAATACAGGGTGGAACGATAAAATTATTTTATTTTTATACAAACATGCTTATTTTATTTTTTAGCCAAATACAGGGTGGAACGATAAAATATTTTATTTTTATACAAACATGCTTATTTTATTTTTTAGCCAAATACAGGGTGGAACGATAAAAGTATTTTATTTTTATACAAACATGCTTATTTTATTTTTTAGCAAAATACAGGGTGGAACGATAAAATTATTTTATTTTTATACAAACATGCTTATTTTATTTTTTAGCCAAATACAGGGTGGAACGATAAAATTATTTTATTTTTATACAAACATGCTTATTTTATTTTTTAGCCAAATACAGGGTGGAACGATAAAATTATTTTATTTTTATACAAACATGCTTATTTTATTTTTTAGCCAAATACAGGGTGGAACAATAAAATTATTTTATTTTTATACAAACATGCTTATTTTATTTTTTAGCCAAATACAGGGTGGAACGATAAAATTATTTTATTTTTATACAAACATGCTTATTTTATTTTTTAGCCAAATACAGGGTTGAACAATAAAATTATTTTATTTTTTAGCTAAATACAGGGTGGAACAATAAAATTTTATTTTTTAGCCAAATACAGGGTGGAATGATAAAATTATTTTATTTTTATACAAACATGCTTATTTTATTTTTTAGCCAAATACAGGGTGGAACGATAAAATTATTTTATTTTTATACAAACATGCTTGTTTCCTGTTTTAGCCAAATACAGGGTGGAACGATAAAATTATTTTATTTTTATACAAAGATGTTTATTTCATTTTTTAGCCAAATACAGGGTGGAACGATAAAATTATTTTATTTTTATACAAACATGCTTATTTCATTTTTTAGCCAAATACAGGGTGGAACGATAAAATTATTTTATTTTTATACAAACATGTTTATTTCATTTTTTAGCCAAATACAGGGTGGAACAATAAAATTATTTTATTTTTATACAAACATGCTTATTTTATTTTTTAGCCAAATACAGGGTGGAACGATAAAATTATTTTATTTTTATACAAACATGCTTATTTTATTTTTTAGCCAAATACAGGGTGGAACAATAAAATTTTATTTTTTAGCCAAATACAGGGTGGAACAATAAAATTATTTTATTTTTATACAAACATGTTTATTTCATTTTTTAGCCAAATACAGGGTGGGACGATAAAATAATTTCATGTTTATACAAACATGCTTATTTTATTTTTTATCCAAATACAGGGTGGAACAATAAAATTATTTTATTTTTTAGCTAAATACAGGGTGGAACAATAAAATTTTATTTTTTAGCCAAATACAGGGTGGAACGATAAAATTATTTTATTTTTATACAAACATGCTTATTTTATTTTTTAGCCAAATACAGGGTGGAACAATAAAATTATTTTATTTTTATACAAACATGCTTATTTTATTTTTTAGCCAAATACAGGGTGGAACGATAAAATTATTTTATTTTTATACAAACATGCTTATTTCATTTTTTAGCCAAATACAGGGTGGAACGATAAAATTATTTTATGTTTATACAAACATGTTTATTTCATTTTTTAGCCAAATACAGGGTGGAACAATAAAATTATTTTATTTTTATACAAACATGCTTATTTCATTTTTTAGCCAAATACAGGGTGGAACGATAAAATTATTTTATTTTTATACAAACATGCTTATTTTATTTTTTAGCCAAATACAGGGTGGAACGATAAAATTATTTTATTTTTATACAAACATGCTTATTTTATTTTTTAGCCAAATACAGGGTGGAACAATAAAATTTTATTTTTTAGCCAAATACAGGGTGGAACAATAAAATTATTTTATTTTTATACAAACATGTTTATTTCATTTTTTAGCCAAATACAGGGTGGGACGATAAAATAATTTTATGTTTATACAAACATGCTTATTTTATTTTTTATCCAAATACAGGGTGGAACAATAAAATTATTTTATTTTTTAGCTAAATACAGGGTGGAACAATAAAATTTTATTTTTTATCCAAATACAGGGTGGAACGATAAAATTATTTTATGTTTATACAAACATGTTTATTTCATTTTTTAGCCAAATACAGGGTGGAACAATAAAATTATTTTATTTTTATACAAACATGCTTATTTCATTTTTTAGCCAAATACAGGGTGGAACGATAAAATTATTTTATTTTTATACAAACATGTTTATTTCATTTTTTAGCCAAATACAGGGTGGAACAATAAAATTATTTTATTTTTATACAAACATGCTTATTTCATTTTTTAGCCAAATACAGGGTGGAGCGATAAAATTTTATTTTTTAGCCAAATACAGGGTGGAACAATAAAATTTTATTTTTTAGCCAAATACAGGGTGGAACAATAAAATTTCATTTTTTAGCCCAATACAGGGTGGAACGATAAAATTATTTTATTTTTATACAAACATGTTTATTTCATTTTTTAGCCAAATACAGGGTGGAACGATAAAATAATTTTATTTTTATACAAACATGTTTATTTCATTTTTTAGCCAAATACAGGGTGGAACAATAAAATTATTTTATTTTTATACAAACATGCTTATTTTATTTTTTAGCGAAATACAGGGTGGGACAATAAAATTATTTTATTTTTATACAAACATGTTTATTTCATTTTTTAGCCAAATACAGGGTGGAGCGATAAAATTTTATTTTTTAGCCAAATACAGGGTGGAACAATAAAATTTTATTTTTTAGCCAAATACAGGGTGGAAAAATAAAATTTCATTTTTTAGCCAAATACAGGGTGGAACGATAAAATTATTTTATTTTTATACAAACATGTTTATTTCATTTTTTTAGCCAAATACAGGGTGGAACGATAAAATTATTTTATTTTTATACAAACATGTTTATTTCATTTTTTAGCGAAATACAGGGTGGAACAATAAAATTATTTTATTTTTATACAAACATGCTTATTTTATTTTTTAGCGAAATACAGGGTGGGACAATAAAATTATTTTATTTTTATACAAACATGTTTATTTCATTTTTTAGCCAAATACAGGGTCGAGCGATAAAATTTTATTTTTTAGCCAAATACAGGGTGGAACAATAAAATTTAATTTTTTAGCCAAATACAGGGTGGAACAATAAAATTTTATTTTTTAGCCAAATACAGGGTGGAACAATAAAATTTCATTTTTTAGCCAAATACAGGGTGGAACGATAAAATTATTTTATTTTTATACAAACATGTTTATTTCATTTTTTAGCCAAATACAGGGTGGAACGATAAAATAATTTTATTTTTATACAAACATGTTTATTTCATTTTTTAGCCAAATACAGGGTGGAACAATAAAATTATTTTATTTTTATACAAACATGCTTATTTTATATTTTAGCGAAATACAGGGTGGGACAATAAAATTATTTTATTTTTATACAAACATGTTTATTTCATTTTTTAGCCAAATACAGGGTGGAGCGATAAAATTTTATTTTTTAGCCAAATACAGGGTGGAACAATAAAATTTTATTTTTTAGCCAAATACAGGGTGGAACAATAAAATTTCATTTTTTAGCCAAATACAGGGTGGAACGATAAAATTATTTTATTTTTATACAAACATGTTTATTTCATTTTTTAGCCAAATATAGGGTGGAACGATAAAATTATTTTATTTTTATACAAACATGTTTATTTCATTTTTTAGCCAAATACAGGGTGGAACAATAAAATTATTTTATTTTTATACAAACATGCTTATTTTATTTTTTAGCGAAATACAGGGTGGGACAATAAAATTATTTTATTTTAATACAAACATGTTTATTTCATTTTTTAGCCAAATACAGGGTGGAGCGATAAAATTTTATTTTTTAGCCAAATACAGGGTGGAACAATAAAATTTTATTTTTTAGCCAAATACAGGGTGGAACAATAAAATTTCATTTTTTAGCCAAATACAGGGTGGAACGATAAAATTATTTTATTTTTATACAAACATGCTTATTTCATTTTTTAGCCAAATACAGGGTGGAACGATAAAATTATTTTATTTTTATACAAACATGTTTATTTCATTTTTTAGCCAAATACAGGGTGGAACGATAAAATTATTTTATTGTTATACAAACATGCTTATTTCATTTTTTAGCCAAATACAGGGTGGAATGATAAAATTATTTTATTTTTATACAAACATGCTTATTTCATTTTTTAGCCAAATACAGGGTGGAACAATAAAATTTTATTTTTTAGCCAAATACAGGGTGGAACAATAAAATTTCATTTTTAAGCCAAATACATGGTGGAACGATAAAATTATTTTATTTTTATACAAACATGCTTATTTCATTTTTTAGCCAAATACAGGGTGGAACGATAAAATTATTTTATTTTTATACAAGCATATTTATTTCATTTTTTAGCCAAATACAGGGTGGAACGATAAAATTATTTTATTTTTATACAAACATGCTTATTTCATTTTTTAGCCAAATACATGGTGGAACGATAAAATTATTTTATTTTTATACAAACATGCTTATGTCATTTTTTAGCCAAATACAGGGTGGAACGATAAAATTATTTTATTTTTATACAAACATGCTTATTTTATGTTTTAGACAAATACAGGGTGGAACGATAAAATATTTTATTTTCATACAAACATGCTTATTTCATTTTTTAGGCAAATACAGGGTGGAACGATAAAATATTTTATTTTTATACAAGCATGTTTATTTCATTTTTTAGCCAAATACAGGGTGGAACGATGAAATTATTTTATTTTTATACAAACATGTTTATTTCATTTTTTAGCCAAATACAGGGTGGGACGATAAAATAATTTTATGTTTATACAAACATGCTTATTTTATTTTTTATCCAAATACAGGGTGGAACAATAAAATTATTTTATTTTTTAGCTAAATACAGGGTGGAACAATAAAATTTTATTTTTTAGCCAAATACAGGGTGGAACGATAAAATTATTTTTTTTTTATACAAACATGCTTATTTTATTTTTTAGCCAAATACAGGGTGGAACAATAAAATTATTTTATTTTTATACAAACATGCTTATTTTATTTTTTAGCCAAATACAGGGTGGAACGATAAAATTATTTTATTTTTATACAAACATGCTTATTTCATTTTTTAGCCAAATACAGGGTGGAACGATAAAATTATTTTATTTTTATACAAACATGTTTATTTCATTTTTTAGCCAAATACAGGGTGGAACAATAAAATTATTTTATTTTTATACAAACATGCTTATTTCATTTTTTAGCCAAATACAGGGTGGAACGATAAAATTATTTTATTTTTATACAAACATGTTTATTTCATTTTTTAGCCAAATACAGGGTGGAACAATAAAATTATTTTATTTTTATACAAACATGCTTATTTCATTTTTTAGCCAAATACAGGGTGGAACGATAAAATTATTTTATGTTTATACAAACATGTTTATTTCATTTTTTAGCCAAATACAGGGTGGAACGATAAAATTATTTTATTTTTATACAAACATGCTTATTTCATTTTTTAGCCAAATACAGGGTGGAGCGATAAAATTTTATTTTTTAGCCAAATACAGGGTGGAACAATAAAATTTTATTTTTTAGCCAAATACAGGGTGGAACAATAAAATTTCATTTTTTAGCCCAATACAGGGTGGATTGATAAAATTATTTTATTTTTATACAAACATGTTTATTTCATTTTTTAGCCAAATACAGGGTGGAACGATAAAATAATTTTATTTTTATACAAACATGTTTATTTCATTTTTTAGCCAAATACAGGGTGGAACAATAAAATTATTTTATTTTTATACAAACATGCTTATTTTATTTTTTAGCGAAATACAGGGTGGGACAATAAAATTATTTTATTTTTATACAAACATGTTTATTTCATTTTTTAGCCAAATACAGGGTGGAGCGATAAAATTTTATTTTTTAGCCAAATACAGGGTGGAACAATAAAATTTTATTTTTTAGCCAAATACAGGGTGGAACAATAAAATTTCATTTTTTAGCCAAATACAGGGTGGAACGATAAAATTATTTTATTTTTATACAAACATGTTTATTTCATTTTTTAGCCAAATATAGGGTGGAACGATAAAATTATTTTATTTTTATACAAACATGTTTATTTCATTTTTTAGCCAAATACAGGGTGGAACAATAAAATTATTTTATTTTTATACAAACATGCTTATTTTATTTTTTAGCGAAATACAGGGTGGGACAATAAAATTATTTTATTTTAATACAAACATGTTTATTTCATTTTTTAGCCAAATACAGGGTGGAGCGATAAAATTTTATTTTTTAGCCAAATACAGGGTGGAACAATAAAATTTTATTTTTTAGCCAAATACAGGGTGGAACAATAAAATTTCATTTTTTAGCCAAATACAGGGTGGAACGATAAAATTATTTTATTTTTATACAAACATGCTTATTTCATTTTTTAGCCAAATACAGGGTGGAACGATAAAATTATTTTATTTTTATACAAACATGTTTATTTCATTTTTTAGCCAAATACAGGGTGGAACGATAAAATTATTTTATTGTTATACAAACATGCTTATTTCATTTTTTAGCCAAATACAGGGTGGAACAATAAAATTTTATTTTTTAGCCAAATACAGGGTGGAACAATAAAATTTCATTTTTAAGCCAAATACATGGTGGAACGATAAAATTATTTTATTTTTATACAAACATGCTTATTTCATTTTTTAGCCAAATACAGGGTGGAACGATAAAATTATTTTATTTTTATACAAGCATATTTATTTCATTTTTTAGCCAAATACAGGGTGGAACGATAAAATTATTTTATTTTTATACAAACATGCTTATTTCATTTTTTAGCCAAATACATGGTGGAACGATAAAATTATTTTATTTTTATACAAACATGCTTATGTCATTTTTTAGCCAAATACAGGGTGGAACGATAAAATTATTTTATTTTTATACAAACATGCTTATTTTATGTTTTAGACAAATACAGGGTGGAACGATAAAATATTTTATTTTCATACAAACATGCTTATTTCATTTTTTAGGCAAATACAGGGTGGAACGATAAAATATTTTATTTTTATACAAGCATGTTTATTTCATTTTTTAGCCAAATACAGGGTGGAACGATGAAATTATTTTATTTTTATACAAACATGTTTATTTCATTTTTTAGCCAAATACAGGGTGGGACGATAAAATAATTTTATGTTTATACAAACATGCTTATTTTATTTTTTATCCAAATACAGGGTGGAACAATAAAATTATTTTATTTTTTAGCTAAATACAGGGTGGAACAATAAAATTTTATTTTTTAGCCAAATACAGGGTGGAACGATAAAATTATTTTATTTTTATACAAACATGCTTATTTTATTTTTTAGCCAAATACAGGGTGGAACAATAAAATTATTTTATTTTTATACAAACATGCTTATTTTATTTTTTAGCCAAATACAGGGTGGAACGATAAAATTATTTTATTTTTATACAAACATGCTTATTTCATTTTTTAGCCAAATACAGGGTGGAACGATAAAATTATTTTATTTTTATACAAACATGTTTATTTCATTTTTTAGCCAAATACAGGGTGGAACAATAAAATTATTTTATTTTTATACAAACATGCTTATTTCATTTTTTAGCCAAATACAGGGTGGAACGATAAAATTATTTTATTTTTATACAAACATGTTTATTTCATTTTTTAGCCAAATACAGGGTGGAACAATAAAATTATTTTATTTTTATACAAACATGCTTATTTCATTTTTTAGCCAAATACAGGGTGGAACGATAAAATTATTTTATGTTTATACAAACATGTTTATTTCATTTTTTAGCCAAATACAGGGTGGAACGATAAAATTATTTTATTTTTATACAAACATGCTTATTTCATTTTTTAGCCAAATACAGGGTGGAGCGATAAAATTTTATTTTTTAGCCAAATACAGGGTGGAACAATAAAATTTTATTTTTTAGCCAAATACAGGGTGGAACAATAAAATTTCATTTTTTAGCCCAATACAGGGTGGAACGATAAAATTATTTTATTTTTATACAAACATGTTTATTTCATTTTTTAGCCAAATACAGGGTGGAACGATAAAATAATTTTATTTTTATACAAACATGTTTATTTCATTTTTTAGCCAAATACAGGGTGGAACAATAAAATTATTTTATTTTTATACAAACATGCTTATTTTATTTTTTAGCGAAATACAGGGTGGGACAATAAAATTATTTTATTTTTATACAAACATGTTTATTTCATTTTTTAGCCAAATACAGGGTGGAGCGATAAAATTTTATTTTTTAGCCAAATACAGGGTGGAACAATAAAATTTCATTTGTTAGCCAAATACAGGGTGGAACAATAAAATTTCATTTTTTAGCCAAATACAGGGTGGAACGATAAAATAATTTTATTTTTATACAAACATGTTTATTTCATTTTTTAGCGAAATACAGGGTGGAACAATAAAATTATTTTATTGTTATACAAACATGCTTATTTTATTTTTTAGCGAAATACAGGGTGGGACAATAAAATTATTTTATTTTTATACAAACATGTTTATTTCATTTTTTAGCCAAATACAGGGTCGAGCGATAAAATTTCATTTTTTAGCCAAATACAGGGTGGAACAATAAAATTTAATTTTTTAGCCAAATACAGGGTGGAACAATAAAATTTTATTTTTTAGCCAAATACAGGGTGGAACAATAAAATTTCATTTTTTAGCCAAATACAGGGTGGAACGATAAAATTATTTTATTTTCATACAAACATGCTTATTTTATTTTTCAGCCAAATACAGGGTGGAACGATAAAATTATTTTATTTTCATACAAACATGCTTATTTCATTTTTTAGCCAAATACAGGGTGGAACGATAAAATTATTTTATTTTTATACAAACATGCTTATTTCATTTTTTAGCCAAATACAGGGTGGAACGATAAAATTATTTTATTTTTATACAAACATGTTTATTTCATTTTTTAGCCAAATACAGGGTGGAACGATAAAATTATTTTATTGTTATACAAACATGCTTATTTCATTTTTTAGCCAAATACAGGGTGGAACGATAAAATTATTTTATTGTTATACAAATATGCTTATTTCATTTTTTAGCCAAATACAGGGTGGAACAATAAAATTTTATTTTTAGCCAAATACAGGGTGGAACAATAAAATTTCATTTTTTAGCCAAATACATGGTGGAACGATAAAATTATTTTATTTTTATACAAACATGCTTATTTCATTTTTTAGCCAAATACAGGGTGGAACGATAAAATTATTTTATTTTTATACAAGCATATTTATTTCATTTTTTAGCCAAATACAGGGTGGAACGATAAAATTATTTTATTTTTATACAAACATGCTTATTTCATTTTTTAGCCAAATACATGGTGGAACGATAAAATTATTTTATTTTTATACAAACATGCTTATGTCATTTTTTAGCCAAATACAGGGTGGAACGATAAAATTATTTTATTTTTATACAAACATGCTTATTTTATGTTTTAGACAAATACAGGGTGGAACGATAAAATATTTTATTTTTATACAAACATGCTTATTTCATTTTTTAGGCAAATACAGGGTGGAACGATAAAATATTTTATTTTTATACAAGCATGTTTATTTCATTTTTTAGCCAAATACAGGGTGGAACGATGAAATTATTTTATTTTTATACAAACATGCTTATTTCATTTTTTAGCCAAATACAGGGTGGAACGATAAAATTATTTTATTTTTATACAAACATGCTTATTTCATTTTTTAGCCAAATACAGGGTGGAACGATAAAATTATTTTATTTTTATACAAACATGCTTATTTCATTTTTTAGGCAAATATAGGGTGGAACGATAAAATTATTTTATTTTTATACAAACATGCTTATTTCATTTTTTAGGCAAATACAGGGTGGAACGATAAAATATTTTATTTTTATACAAGCATGTTTATTTCATTTTTTAGCCAAATACAGGGTGGAACGATGAAATTATTTTATTTTTTTAGCCAAATACAGGGTGGAACAATAAAATTATCACCTTAAAGAAAACAACATTACAGACTTATTTTAAAACTTTTATTGAAAAAATCAATTCACTGTCAATCATCACCCAAAATGGGTCCAGAACTGGGAGCATTCTTTTCCACAAGCACCAGAAAGAACTTGGCAAATACTTGATGGCTGGCAGCGATAATGCTGCCTTTGGTGTTGTGGGTGATCACGTTGGTGTTCTCATCGTATAATCAAAGTAGTTCATCCAGTTCAAGTTGAGGGAAGCCAGTGAGGAAGGGTACAAAATCGTGGCACTCCTTCTTAAGCTAAGCCTGTGTCTCTTTGGACTTGTGGGCTGACCCACCCAAGGTCTTCCAATGGCCACCTGATTGCACCAGGGGATTATCACACTCTTCACATCCAGGTTCACTTCGGTGTTGACTTTCAAACCGACTTCAAAGATGTACAGATGCATGGTGTAACTCTCATTTGAAATCACGCCAAAGACCATAACCGTGACCAGAAACTTTGTTTTTATCACCCTGGGCATGTTCCTGTTATTGGTGGCAATCCAGTGATGCATTTTGAGGGTGCTGGCAATCGTCCTGTTGTCATAACTTGGATTGGTAGAAAGCATGAATTATACAGTGGCACGTCTCTAATCGCAGTTGTTGAACAAACATAGTGTCACTTTCAGACATGATTGAATGCTCTCATCGTTCTTGGGATTTGTACACAACTGGCTAACTAGTAGATGGTCTGCAAAATAAACCAAAAATTTAAAAATTTCATCAAACGGAAATGGAATCATGTCGACTTTTCAAGGGCAACAATTTTATCATTCTAGCCTGTAAATTGAGTTATGCAGTATCTAAATAAAGTGACATTTTTTTTTTGTTCATCTAAAGCTAAAAGATATTTTCTGTTAATATATTTATATCTAATTGATATTTTTTATTTTGTTTTCAATAAAACTGAATCTTTTGATTGTTTTGTGTTTCTAGGTTGGACGTTGTGTTTACAATTCTATGGGACAGACAGAGAGGACGGTTATGGGGTAAGTCATGGATGGTTTTGAGAAAGTTCCAAAATACCATTATTTAGTTTGGTTGGACACAATGAAACCATCTTTTTTTTTTTTTTTTTTTTTTTTTTTTTACATAGTGATCACCACTTATCAAGCCACTCAGGGATAAGGGTTATTGCAAGTACATTACGTTAGTGAGGAGATTTGCTGAAGTGTTTACTTAAGGGGGCGGTTCATTAGGAATTTGTTAACATTGGACTTGAAGACATCCAAGTTGTAGTCTGGAGGGAAGCAGGCAGACGGAACAGAGTTCCACAGGCGTGCAGTTCTAAGAAAGAAGCTTTGTTCATGGAATCCGCGTTTTGATTTAGGCACAGATATAAAGTGGGGGAAATTTTTCACAGTGGATTCAGCTAGACGGGTGTTTTTTGTGAAAGATTGGCGAGGGGGGACCAGAGATTGGAGTTCAGACGGGCATCTGCCATGGAAATAACGATAAAACAAGGACAGGCTCGCAACGTCTCTTCTGTGGGAGAGAGGTTGCAGGGTAGAGAAAAGGGCATCCCCCACTAAACCACGAAGTCTATTTTGTACTCTGTCAAGGCAGGATAGGCTGTTTTTAGCAGCTCCTGCCCAGATATGGCAACAGTATTCCATCCTTGGACGTACTTGGCTTTTATATAGATAGAGAATTGCATCAGTAGTGAGATATCTTCTGGAGCGGTAGAAGGATCCCACCATCTTTCCAGCGACCTTGTCAACAGACTTGATGTACGTGTTCCATTTCAGATCAGGAGTAAAGGTCAAACCCAGAAGCTTGTCAAAACACGGGGCCTCACCCAGACGAGAACCATCCATCACAATTGATGCCAGATGGGGATCAGAGCGTTGATGATGTAAGGATAGGAGTTTGGTTTTGGATGCATTAAAGGTAACCAGCCACATCTTCCCCCACTGAACCACGCGCTCGAGATCAGAGGAGAGAGAATCAGAGAGAACTTTGTCATTTACAGCCTTTGATGTGTTGCCGTAGATGTTCATGTCATCAGCCACTTTTTGAAAAAATTGTTCAATATATTGGGGGTGGGGGGCATAACGGTCAAAAACAAAGATTGTTTACAAACTCCCTGAGAATTTTAAGCAAAAATGATTTTATGTTTCTGAATTTTTGAGATGAAGATTGGTTATTTGTATTATTTGGATTCTTTGGACTACTGTTCTCATCTTGAGTGTGATTTTTCACAATGTTTTGGTCGATTAACCTCCAACCTTCTTCAGGTGTAGCTTGTTGAACTTGGGAATTTGGACAGAATTTTGAATGGAATCTTTTATTTACTTCATGGGGGTAGAATGCTCTTGTTCAATCAGCCGTGACCGGATAGAGGTATGAAATAGCTCGCAATTGTAATTTTCAGTCAACAACAGAGAATTGAATCTCCAACCATCAGGAGAATATCACTTTTGCAATCGATTTTTCCAAGTACTCTAACAACAACGATCCAAATGATTGTAGAGAATGATTCATTTTTGTGGATGTTGTGTTGGCATATTCCTGCAGCTCACGTAATATAACAAAACACTCAGCCAATGAAATTCACCCTTCCCTCCTTAGAAGAAAAGAATAACAATTTTGTTCATTTTATTAAAGCTAATAGTAATTCAGGAGAGCTATTATAGGAGCTAATGCAATTTAGAAGCTATTTGTAGGAATTCATGTGGAGGCAGAATTCATTTGTAAAAAAAAAAAAACGTTAAAAAAACATTCTTTTACAAAAATAAAACCCAAAAACAGAAATATTTTCATTTGTTGCTACACAAATAAATTAAAAAAAAAAAAAAATTATTCATGAAACTTACGGTAGGTTGATTTTTTTTATATATTTTTATTTATTTTGTAATTCCATTTTTCTTCATTGAAATTATTATACAATAAATGTTTTCTATCATGATGGTTTCCTTTATTTCTCAAATTTTTAAATTTGATCAGCGCTCAGTGTCATAGGAGAACATATTCTCTCCTATGATTGGATTAAGAAATATATAAATATTTCTTATAATATATAAATATGTTTATTGATATATTAATTAAAACATAAAGACGTTTCTAGAATGTCGTTATTCATAAATATAAATAATAATCGGCCTCTATAAATATAAAAAGGCGTAGAACGCCTTTTTGTTCCTTTTTTGAGTCTCTAGAAGGTTCCAGGAAGTTCCTTTTAAAACTCATATAAAAGAAAAGCTATTGGTGGGTAAAGTCAGTTCGTGACATATTTTGGGATGCAAAAAGAGGCAACCAACGTCCGAATTCCGGCTTCCACATAAGGCCGTAAAAACAAGTTTGTGACATATTTTGGGATGCAAAAAGAGGCAACCAACGTCCGAATTCCGGCTTCCACATAAGGCCGTAAAAACAAAAACCTCACTGAAGAACTGGCTGTCTGGATTCTGGTAAAGTTTTTATTTATTCTTTGATTTTGTTGACCGAAACACATATACATATAAAAATACACTAAACAAAACATTTCAAAACAATACATTAAGAATTACGATCTTTATGATCTAAGGGAGACAATTTATTAGCGAGTTGTCGCCCTTCAAACATGGTAATCTTTTCTTTTGTTTTTTCTTAATTTATTTTTAAATAAATTTCTTTTTCGTTAAATCTTTTTCTTTTGTTTTAATTTTATTACATGTGGGTGCTGATAAATCCCTAGACCATACGAGCTATGATCGGCACACATATGTAATACTCAGCATATTCCGGCAGTTTATGTAAGCTGCCAGAATATGCTGACACAACGTCCATGAAGAAACGGATCATTCTCTGCATAAGTATCGAAAATGTTGAGAACGTATCGATGTACATTAATGATTTTATTTGATGACTAACATGCTTTTATATGTTGAATTAAATTATCTTTGTCAGCATTTTTCTCTTCCTCTTTCAGGGCAAAACATACCGATGAAATGTGCAACTTTTATATGATGTACTATTCTGATAATCGTGAGAATATTTCCAGCTACATGGAGTGCACGGATGATGGTTTGCCAGACGTTTCCAAACACATTTTAGCTGATTCGTTGAAACCATTGCCACCAAATCCTTTACTGGAAGCAAAAGCATCAATAAAGAGTATGCCGCATTCACACAACGGACCGGCGGAACAAGGTAGACTACATGTGTGAAGAAAATAAAGCTGACAATTATCGTTAATTTTTGTTACCAGAAATGACATGTTTATTTTATCTGAACTTTTATTAATTTATTTCACTTATATTTTCATTTTATTTTGTTTTACTTTTGGCAATATTGCTAAATAGGGTTTGCGGATTATATGGGAAAAATAAGGTGTTCAAAATGTTTATCTTAAACATTATTACATGAGGTGTCATTTTGTGTAAAATGTTTATTTTATATATCAAAACTAGAAAAATGCACGATTAAAATGTGCAAACATTGAATGAGTAAAAATCATCATGGCTGCCACTTGCCATTTCGTAGACCAAAAAGCGGTCTTGACCTTGCGATCAAAAACCCAGATAGAATCAAATGGAACGAATCAACGGAACTTCAGTGACTCTGTTTAGTTTATATAAATTCTTTTTCTTCTGTACGTTAGAATGACAAATAATTTAAGCAACTTTTAAACAACTTTTATCTTTAAAGTAAATTTTAGTTTTAATTTAAAATGCAACATAATTTATGTAGAATAAATGTACAAATGCAGCAAAGGATGTTGCAAAATTTATTTGTGCCACTCACTTTCTCCACATGAATTCATAAAGAGACGAACTAAACAGATTAACCAAAGTCACGCCGATTCGTTCTGTTTAATTCGATCTTAGATTTTGATCACAAGGTCAAGGCTGCTTTTTGGTCTATGAAATGGCAAGTGGCGACCATGTTGATTTTTTTCCCCCTATTGCATATTTATACATTTTAATGACGCACTTCACGAGTTTCAATGGGTAAAATAAACTTTTTATATGAAATGATTTCTCATGTAATAAAGTTTGTGATGAAACATTTTGTATGCCTTATTTTTCTCATATCACCCACAAACCCTACTTCGCGATATTACCTAACTTTTTGCGTTTTTCTTTTTCCTGACTATGTATTTCTTCATCTTGTTTCATTTTTCTTATTTCACTTCCGTTTTTCAATTTTATTTCGTTTTCATTTTTCTTGTGACGTTTTCGTTTTTCATTTTTCTTGTGACGTTTTCGTTTTTCATTTTTCTTGTTACGTTTTCGTTTTTCATTTTTCTTGTTACGTTTTCGTTTTTCATTTTGCTTGTTACGTTTTCGTTTTTCATTTTTCTTATTTCGCTTTCGTTTTTCATTTTTCTTATTTCGTTTTCGTTTTTCATTTTTCTTATTTCGTTTTTCATTTTTCTTATTTCGTTTTTGTTTTTCATTTTTCTTATTTCGTTTTCGTTTTTCATTTTTCTTATTTCGTTTTCGTTTTTCATTTTTCTTATTTCGTTTTCGTTTTTCATTTTTCTTATTTCGTTTTCGTTTTTCATTTTTCTTATTTCGTTTTTCTTATTTCGTTTTCGTTCTTGTTTCGTTTTCGTTTTTCATTTTTCTTATTTCGTTTTCGTTAATCGTTTTTCTTATTTCACTTTCGTTTTTCATTTTTCTTATTTCACTTTCGTTTTTCATTTTTCTTATTTCACTTTCGTTTTTCATTTTTCTTATTTCGTTTTCGTTTTTCATTTTTCTTGTTTCGTTTTCGTTTTCGTTTTTCTTGTTTCGTTTTCATTTTTCTTATTTCGTTTTCGTTTTTAATTTTTCTTATTTCGTTTTCGTTTTTCACTTTTCTTATTTCGTTTTCGTTTTTCATTTTTCTTATTTCGTTTTTGTTTTTCGTTTTTGTTTTTCATTTTTCATTTTTCTTATTTCGTTTTCGTTTTTCTTGTTTCACTTTCGTTTTTCATTTTTCTTGTTACGTGTTCGTTTTTCATTTTTCTTATTTCGTTTTCGTTTTTCATTTCACTTTCGTTTTTCATTTTTCTTATTTCGTTTTCGTTTTTCATTTTTCTTATTTCACTTTCGTTTTTCATTTTTCTTATTTTACTTTCGTTGTTCATTTTTCTTATTTCACTTTCGTTTTTCATTTTTCTTATTTCACTTTCGTTTTCATTTTTCTTATTTCACTTTCGTTTTTCATTTTTCTTATTTCACTTTCGTTTTTCATTTTTCTTATTTCACTTTCGTTTTTCATTTTTCTTATTTTACTTTCGTTGTTCATTTTTCTTATTTCACTTTCGTTGTTCATTTTTCTTATTTCACTTTCGTTGTTCATTTTTCTTATTTCATTTTTCTTATTTCACTTTCGTTGTTCATTTTTCTTATTTCACTTTCGTTTTTCATTTTTCTTATTTCACTTTCGTTTTTCATTTTTCTTATTTCACTTTCGTTTTTCATTTTTCTTATTTCACTTTCGTTTTTCATTTTTCTTATTTCACTTTCGTTTTTCATTTTTCTTATTTCACTTTCGTTGTTCATTTTTCTTATTTCACTTTCGTTGTTCATTTTTCTTATTTCACTTTCGTTTTTCATTTTTCTTATTTCACTTTCGTTTTTCATTTTTCTTATTTCACTTTCGTTTTTCATTTTTCTTATTTCACTTTCGTTTTCATTTTTCTTATTTCACTTTCGTTTTTCATTTTTCTTATTTCACTTTCGTTTTTCATTTTTCTTATTTCACTTTCGTTTTTCATTTTTCTTATTTTACTTTCGTTGTTCATTTTTCTTATTTCACTTTCGTTGTTCATTTTTCTTATTTCACTTTCGTTGTTCATTTTTCTTATTTCATTTTTCTTATTTCACTTTCGTTGTTCATTTTTCTTATTTCACTTTCGTTTTTCATTTTTCTTATTTCACTTTCGTTTTTCATTTTTCTTATTTCACTTTCGTTTTTCATTTTTCTTATTTCACTTTCGTTTTTCATTTTTCTTATTTCACTTTCGTTTTTCATTTTTCTTATTTCACTTTCGTTTTTCATTTTTCTTATTTCACTTTCGTTTTTCATTTTTCTTATTTCACTTTCGTTTTTCATTTTTCTTATTTCACTTTCGTTTTTCATTTTTCTTATTTCACTTTCGTTGTTCATTTTTCTTATTTCACTTTCGTTGTTCATTTTTCTTTCACTTTCGTTTTTCATTTTTCTTATTTCACTTTCGTTTTTCATTTTTCTTATTTCACTTTCGTTTTTCATTTTTCTTATTTCACTTTCGTTTTTCATTTTTCTTATTTCACTTTCGTTTTCATTTTTCTTATTTCACTTTCGTTTTTCATTTTTCTTATTTCACTTTCGTTTTTCATTTTTCTTATTTCACTTTCGTTTTTCATTTTTCTTATTTTACTTTCGTTGTTCATTTTTCTTATTTCACTTTCGTTGTTCATTTTTCTTATTTCACTTTCGTTGTTCATTTTTCTTATTTCATTTTTCTTATTTCACTTTCGTTGTTCATTTTTCTTATTTCACTTTCGTTTTTCATTTTTCTTATTTCACTTTCGTTTTTCATTTTTCTTATTTCACTTTCGTTTTTCATTTTTCTTATTTCACTTTCGTTTTTCATTTTTCTTATTTCACTTTCGTTTTTCATTTTTCTTATTTCACTTTCGTTTTTCATTTTTCTTATTTCACTTTCGTTTTTCATTTTTCTTATTTCACTTTCGTTTTTCATTTTTCTTATTTCACTTTCGTTTTTCATTTTTCTTATTTCACTTTCGTTGTTCATTTTTCTTATTTCACTTTCGTTGTTCATTTTTCTTTCACTTTCGTTTTTCATTTTTCTTATTTCACTTTCGTTTTTCATTTTTCTTATTTTACTTTCGTTGTTCATTTTTCTTATTTCACTTTCGTTTTTCATTTTTCTTATTTCACTTTCGTTTTTCATTTTTCTTATTTCACTTTCGTTTTTCATTTTTCTTATTTCACTTTCGTTTTTCATTTTTCTTATTTCACTTTCGTTTTTCATTTTTCTTATTTTACTTTCGTTTTTCATTTTTCTTATTTCACTTTCGTTTTTCATTTTTCTTATTTCACTTTCGTTGTTCATTTTTCTTATTTCACTTTCGTTTTTCATTTTTCTTATTTCACTTTCGTTTTTCATTTTTCTTATTTCACTTTCGTTTTTCATTTTTCTTATTTCACTTTCGTTTTTCATTTTTCTTATTTCACTTTCGTTTTTCATTTTTCTTATTTCACTTTCGTTTTTCATTTTTCTTATTTCACTTTCGTTTTTCATTTTTCTTATTTTACTTTCGTTTTTCATTTTTCTTATTTTACTTTCGTTGTTCATTTTTCTTATTTCATTTTTCTTATTTCACTTTCGTTTTTCATTTTTCTTATTTCACTTTCGTTTTTCATTTTTCTTATTTCACTTTCGTTGTTCATTTTTCTTATTTCACTTTCGTTTTTCATTTTTCTTATTTCACTTTCGTTTTTCATTTTTCTTATTTCACTTTCGTTTTTCATTTTTCTTATTTCACTTTCGTTGTTCATTTTTCTTATTTCACTTTCGTTGTTCATTTTTCTTATTTCACTTTCGTTTTTCATTTTTCTTATTTCACTTTCGTTTTTCATTTTTCTTATTTCACTTTCGTTTTTCATTTTTCTTATTTCACTTTCGTTTTTCATTTTTCTTATTTCACTTTCGTTTTTCATTTTTCTTATTTCACTTTCGTTGTTCATTTTTCTTATTTCACTTTCGTTTTTCATTTTTCTTATTTCACTTTCGTTTTTCATTTTTCTTATTTCACTTTCGTTGTTCATTTTTCTTATTTCACTTTCGTTGTTCATTTTTCTTATTTCACTTTCGTTTTTCATTTTTCTTATTTCACTTTCGTTTTTCATTTTTCTTATTTTACTTTCGTTTTTCATTTTTCTTATTTCACTTTCGTTTTTCATTTTTCTTATTTCACTTTCGTTTTTCATTTTTCTTATTTCACTTTCGTTTTTCATTTTTCTTATTTCACTTTCGTTTTTCATTTTTCTTATTTCACTTTCGTTGTTCATTTTTCTTATTTCATTTTTCTTATTTCACTTTCGTTGTTCATTTTTCTTATTTCACTTTCGTTTTTCATTTTTCTTATTTCACTTTCGTTTTTCATTTTTCTTATTTCACTTTCGTTTTTCATTTTTCTTATTTCACTTTCGTTTTTCATTTTTCTTATTTCACTTTCGTTTTTCATTTTTCTTATTTCACTTTCGTTTTTCATTTTTCTTATTTCACTTTCGTTTTTCATTTTTCTTATTTCACTTTCGTTTTTCATTTTTCTTATTTCACTTTCGTTTTTCATTTTTCTTATTTCACTTTCGTTTTTCATTTTTCTTATTTCACTTTCGTTTTTCATTTTTCTTATTTCACTTTCGTTTTTCATTTTTCTTATTTCACTTTCGTTTTTCATTTTTCTTATTTCACTTTCGTTTTTCATTTTTCTTATTTCACTTTCGTTGTTCATTTTTCTTATTTCACTTTCGTTGTTCATTTTTCTTTCACTTTCGTTTTTCATTTTTCTTATTTCACTTTCGTTTTTCATTTTTCTTATTTCACTTTCGTTTTTCATTTTTCTTATTTTACTTTCGTTGTTCATTTTTCTTATTTCACTTTCGTTGTTCATTTTTCTTATTTCACTTTCGTTGTTCATTTTTCTTATTTCATTTTTCTTATTTCACTTTCGTTTTTCATTTTTCTTATTTCACTTTCGTTTTTCATTTTTCTTATTTCACTTTCGTTTTTCATTTTTCTTATTTCACTTTCGTTTTTCATTTTTCTTATTTCACTTTCGTTTTTCATTTTTCTTATTTCACTTTCGTTTTTCATTTTTCTTATTTCACTTTCGTTTTTCATTTTTCTTATTTCACTTTCGTTGTTCATTTTTCTTATTTCACTTTCGTTGTTCATTTTTCTTTCACTTTCGTTTTTCATTTTTCTTATTTCACTTTCGTTTTTCATTTTTCTTATTTTACTTTCGTTGTTCATTTTTCTTATTTCACTTTCGTTTTTCATTTTTCTTATTTCACTTTCGTTTTTCATTTTTCTTATTTCACTTTCGTTTTTCATTTTTCTTATTTCACTTTCGTTTTTCATTTTTCTTATTTCACTTTCGTTTTTCATTTTTCTTATTTCACTTTCGTTTTTCATTTTTCTTATTTCACTTTCGTTTTTCATTTTTCTTATTTTACTTTCGTTTTTCATTTTTCTTATTTCACTTTCGTTTTTCATTTTTCTTATTTCACTTTCGTTGTTCATTTTTCTTATTTCACTTTCGTTTTTCATTTTTCTTATTTCACTTTCGTTTTTCATTTTTCTTATTTCACTTTCGTTGTTCATTTTTCTTATTTCACTTTCGTTTTTCATTTTTCTTATTTCACTTTCGTTTTTCATTTTTCTTATTTCACTTTCGTTTTTCATTTTTCTTATTTCACTTTCGTTTTTCATTTTTCTTATTTTACTTTCGTTTTTCATTTTTCTTATTTTACTTTCGTTTTTCATTTTTCTTATTTCACTTTCGTTTTTCATTTTTCTTATTTCACTTTCGTTTTTCATTTTTCTTATTTCACTTTCGTTTTTCATTTTTCTTATTTCACTTTCGTTTTTCATTTTTCTTATTTCACTTTCGTTTTTCATTTTTCTTATTTCACTTTCGTTGTTCATTTTTCTTATTTCACTTTCGTTTTTCATTTTTCTTATTTCACTTTCGTTTTTCATTTTTCTTATTTCACTTTCGTTTTTCATTTTTCTTATTTTACTTTCGTTTTTCATTTTTCTTATTTCACTTTCGTTTTTCATTTTTCTTATTTCACTTTCGTTTTTCATTTTTCTTATTTCACTTTCGTTTTTCATTTTTCTTATTTCACTTTCGTTGTTCATTTTTCTTATTTCACTTTCGTTGTTCATTTTTCTTATTTCATTTTTCTTATTTCACTTTCGTTTTTCATTTTTCTTATTTCACTTTCGTTTTTCATTTTTCTTATTTCACTTTCGTTTTTCATTTTTCTTATTTCACTTTCGTTTTTCATTTTTCTTATTTCACTTTCGTTTTTCATTTTTCTTATTTTACTTTCGTTTTTCATTTTTCTTATTTCACTTTCGTTTTTCATTTTTCTTATTTCACTTTCGTTTTTCATTTTTCTTATTTCACTTTCGTTTTTCATTTTTCTTATTTCACTTTCGTTTTTCATTTTTCTTATTTTACTTTCGTTTTTCATTTTTCTTATTTCACTTTCGTTTTTCATTTTTCTTATTTCACTTTCGTTTTTCATTTTTCTTATTTCACTTTCGTTTTTCATTTTTCTTATTTCACTTTCGTTGTTCATTTTTCTTATTTCACTTTCGTTTTTCATTTTTCTTATTTCACTTTCGTTTTTCATTTTTCTTATTTCACTTTCGTTTTTCATTTGTCTTATTTTACTTTCGTTTTTCATTTTTCTTATTTTACTTTCGTTTTTCATTTTTCTTATTTCACTTTCGTTTTTCATTTTTCTTATTTTACTTTCGTTGTTCATTTTTCTTATTTCACTTTCGTTGTTCATTTTTCTTATTTCACTTTCGTTTTTCATTTTTCTTATTTTACTTTCGTTTTTCATTTTTCTTATTTCACTTTCGTTTTTCATTTTTCTTATTTCACTTTCGTTTTTCATTTTTCTTATTTCACTTTCGTTTTTCATTTTTCTTATTTCACTTTCGTTTTTCATTTTTCTTATTTCACTTTCGTTTTTCATTTTTCTTATTTCACTTTCGTTTTTCATTTTTCTTATTTTACTTTCGTTTTTCATTTTTCTTATTTCACTTTCGTTTTTCATTTTTCTTATTTTACTTTCGTTTTTCATTTTTCTTATTTCACTTTCGTTTTTCATTTTTCTTATTTCACTTTCGTTTTTCATTTTTCTTATTTCACTTTCGTTTTTCATTTTTCTTATTTTACTTTCGTTTTTCATTTTTCTTATTTCACTTTCGTTTTTCATTTTTCTTATTTCACTTTCGTTTTTCATTTTTCTTATTTTACTTTCGTTTTTCATTTTTCTTATTTCACTTTCGTTTTTCATTTTTCTTATTTTACTTTCGTTTTTCATTTTTCTTATTTTACTTTCGTTTTTCATTTTTCTTATTTCACTTTCGTTGTTCATTTTTCTTATTTCACTTTCGTTGTTCATTTTTCTTATTTCACTTTCGTTTTTCATTTTTCTTATTTCACTTTCGTTTTTCATTTTTCTTATTTCACTTTCGTTTTTCATTTTTCTTATTTTACTTTCGTTTTTCATTTTTCTTATTTCACTTTCGTTTTTCATTTTTCTTATTTCACTTTCGTTTTTCATTTTTCTTATTTCACTTTCGTTTTTCATTTTTCTTATTTTACTTTCGTTTTTCATTTTTCTTATTTCACTTTCGTTTTTCATTTTTCTTATTTTACTTTCGTTTTTCATTTTTCTTATTTCACTTTCGTTTTTCATTTTTCTTATTTCACTTTCGTTTTTCATTTTTCTTATTTCACTTTCGTTTTTCATTTTTCTTATTTTACTTTCGTTTTTCATTTTTCTTATTTCACTTTCGTTTTTCATTTTTCTTATTTCACTTTCGTTTTTCATTTTTCTTATTTTACTTTCGTTTTTCATTTTTCTTATTTCACTTTCGTTTTTCATTTTTCTTATTTTACTTTCGTTTTTCATTTTTCTTATTTTACTTTCGTTTTTCATTTTTCTTATTTCACTTTCGTTGTTCATTTTTCTTATTTCACTTTCGTTGTTCATTTTTCTTATTTCACTTTCGTTTTTCATTTTTCTTATTTCACTTTCGTTTTTCATTTTTCTTATTTCACTTTCGTTTTTCATTTTTCTTATTTTACTTTCGTTTTTCATTTTTCTTATTTCACTTTCGTTTTTCATTTTTCTTATTTCACTTTCGTTTTTCATTTTTCTTATTTCACTTTCGTTTTTCATTTTTCTTATTTTACTTTCGTTTTTCATTTTTCTTATTTCACTTTCGTTTTTCATTTTTCTTATTTTACTTTCGTTTTTCATTTTTCTTATTTCACTTTCGTTTTTCATTTTTCTTATTTCACTTTCGTTTTTCATTTTTCTTATTTTACTTTCGTTTTTCATTTTTCTTATTTTACTTTCGTTTTTCATTTTTCTTATTTTACTTTCGTTTTTCATTTTTCTTATTTTACTTTCGTTTTTCATTTTTCTTATTTTACTTTCGTTTTTCATTTTTCTTATTTTACTTTCGTTTTTCATTTTTCTTATTTCACTTTCGTTTTTCATTTTTCTTATTTTACTTTCGTTTTTCATTTTTCTTATTTCACTTTCGTTTTTCATTTTTCTTATTTTACTTTCGTTTTTCATTTTTCTTATTTCACTTTCGTTTTTCATTTTTCTTATTTCACTTTCGTTTTTCATTTTTCTTATTTCACTTTCGTTTTTCATTTTTCTTTTACTTTCGTTTTTCATTTTTCTTATTTCACTTTCGTTTTTCATTTTTCTTATTTTACTTTCGTTTTTCATTTTTCTTATTTCACTTTCGTTTTTCATTTTTCTTATTTCACTTTCGTTTTTCATTTTTCTTATTTCACTTTCGTTTTTCATTTTTCTTATTTCACTTTCGTTGTTCATTTTTCTTATTTCACTTTCGTTTTTCATTTTTCTTATTTCACTTTCGTTTTTCATTTTTCTTATTTTACTTTCGTTGTTCATTTTTCTTATTTCACTTTCGTTGTTCATTTTTCTTATTTCACTTTCGTTGTTCATTTTTCTTATTTCACTTTCGTTGTTCATTTTTCTTATTTCATTTTTCTTATTTCACTTTCGTTTTTCATTTTTCTTATTTCACTTTCGTTTTTCATTTTTCTTATTTCACTTTCGTTTTTCATTTTTCTTATTTCACTTTCGTTTTTCATTTTTCTTATTTCACTTTCGTTTTTCATTTTTCTTATTTTACTTTCGTTTTTCATTTTTCTTATTTCACTTTCGTTTTTCATTTTTCTTATTTCACTTTCGTTTTTCATTTTTCTTATTTTACTTTCGTTTTTCATTTTTCTTATTTCACTTTCGTTTTTCATTTTTCTTATTTCACTTTCGTTTTTCATTTTTCTTATTTCACTTTCGTTTTTCATTTTTCTTATTTCACTTTCGTTTTTCATTTTTCTTATTTCACTTTCGTTTTTCATTTTTCTTTTACTTTCGTTTTTCATTTTTCTTATTTCACTTTCGTTTTTCATTTTTCTTATTTTACTTTCGTTTTTCATTTTTCTTATTTCACTTTCGTTTTTCATTTTTCTTATTTCACTTTCGTTTTTCATTTTTCTTATTTCACTTTCGTTTTTCATTTTTCTTATTTCACTTTCGTTGTTCATTTTTCTTATTTCACTTTCGTTTTTCATTTTTCTTATTTCACTTTCGTTTTTCATTTTTCTTATTTTACTTTCGTTGTTCATTTTTCTTATTTCACTTTCGTTGTTCATTTTTCTTATTTCACTTTCGTTGTTCATTTTTCTTATTTCATTTTTCTTATTTCACTTTCGTTTTTCATTTTTCTTATTTCACTTTCGTTTTTCATTTTTCTTATTTCACTTTCGTTTTTCATTTTTCTTATTTCACTTTCGTTTTTCATTTTTCTTATTTCACTTTCGTTTTTCATTTTTCTTATTTTACTTTCGTTTTTCATTTTTCTTATTTCACTTTCGTTTTTCATTTTTCTTATTTCACTTTCGTTTTTCATTTTTCTTATTTCACTTTCGTTTTTCATTTTTCTTATTTTACTTTCGTTTTTCATTTTTCTTATTTCACTTTCGTTTTTCATTTTTCTTATTTCACTTTCGTTTTTCATTTTTCTTATTTCACTTTCGTTTTTCATTTTTCTTATTTCACTTTCGTTGTTCATTTTTCTTATTTCACTTTCGTTTTTCATTTTTCTTATTTCACTTTCGTTGTTCATTTTTCTTATTTCACTTTCGTTTTTCATTTGTCTTATTTTACTTTCGTTTTTCATTTTTCTTATTTTACTTTCGTTTTTCATTTTTCTTATTTCACTTTCGTTTTTCATTTTTCTTATTTTACTTTCGTTGTTCATTTTTCTTATTTCACTTTCGTTGTTCATTTTTCTTATTTCACTTTCGTTGTTCATTTTTCTTATTTCATTTTTCTTATTTCACTTTCGTTGTTCATTTTTCTTATTTCACTTTCGTTTTTCATTTTTCTTATTTCACTTTCGTTGTTCATTTTTCTTATTTCATTTTTCTTATTTCACTTTCGTTTTTCATTTTTCTTATTTCACTTTCGTTTTTCATTTTTCTTATTTCACTTTCGTTTTTCATTTTTCTTATTTCACTTTCGTTGTTCATTTTTCTTATTTCACTTTCGTTTTTCATTTTTCTTATTTCACTTTCGTTTTTCATTTTTCTTATTTCACTTTCGTTTTTCATTTGTCTTATTTTACTTTCGTTTTTCATTTGTCTTATTTTACTTTCGTTTTTCATTTTTCTTATTTCACTTTCGTTTTTCATTTTTCTTATTTTACTTTCGTTGTTCATTTTTCTTATTTCACTTTCGTTGTTCATTTTTCTTATTTCACTTTCGTTGTTCATTTTTCTTATTTCATTTTTCTTATTTCACTTTCGTTGTTCATTTTTCTTATTTCATTTTTCTTATTTCACTTTCGTTGTTCATTTTTCTTATTTCACTTTCGTTGTTCATTTTTCTTATTTCACTTTCGTTTTTCATTTTTCTTATTTCACTTTCGTTTTTCATTTTTCTTATTTCACTTTCGTTTTTCATTTTTCTTATTTCACTTTCGTTTTTCATTTTTCTTATTTCACTTTCGTTTTTCATTTTTCTTATTTCACTTTCGTTGTTCATTTTTCTTATTTCACTTTCGTTGTTCATTTTTCTTATTTCACTTTCGTTTTTCATTTTTCTTATTTCACTTTCGTTTTTCATTTTTCTTATTTTACTTTCGTTTTTCATTTTTCTTATTTCACTTTCGTTTTTCATTTTTCTTATTTCACTTTCGTTTTTCATTTTTCTTATTTCACTTTCGTTTTTCATTTTTCTTATTTCACTTTCGTTGTTCATTTTTCTTATTTCACTTTCGTTGTTCATTTTTCTTATTTCACTTTCGTTGTTCATTTTTCTTATTTCACTTTCGTTGTTCATTTTTCTTATTTCACTTTCGTTGTTCATTTTTCTTTCACTTTCGTTTTTCATTTTTCTTATTTCACTTTCGTTGTTCATTTTTCTTATTTCACTTTCGTTGTTCATTTTTCTTATTTCACTTTCGTTTTTCATTTTTCTTATTTCACTTTCGTTTTTCATTTTTCTTATTTCACTTTCGTTTTTCATTTTTCTTGTTTCACTTTCGTTTTTCATTTTTCTTGTTTCACTTTCGTTTTTCATTTTTCTTGTTTTACTTTCGTTTTTCATTTTTCTTATTTCACTTTCGTTGTTCATTTTTCTTATTTCACTTTCGTTGTTCATTTTTCTTTCACTTTCGTTTTTCATTTTTCTTATTTCACTTTCGTTGTTCATTTTTCTTATTTCACTTTCGTTGTTCATTTTTCTTATTTCACTTTCGTTGTTCATTTTTCTTATTTCACTTTCGTTGTTCATTTTTCTTATTTCACTTTCGTTGTTCATTTTTCTTATTTCACTTTCGTTGTTCATTTTTCTTATTTCACTTTCGTTTTTCATTTTTCTTATTTCACTTTCGTTTTTCATTTTTCTTATTTCACTTTCGTTTTTCATTTTTCTTATTTCACTTTCGTTTTTCATTTTTCTTATTTCACTTTCGTTTTTCATTTTTCTTATTTCACTTTCGTTTTTCATTTTTCTTATTTCACTTTCGTTTTTCATTTTTCTTATTTCACTTTCGTTTTTCATTTTTCTTATTTCACTTTCGTTTTTCATTTTTCTTATTTCACTTTCGTTTTTCATTTTTCTTATTTCACTTTCGTTTTTCATTTTTCTTATTTCACTTTCGTTTTTCATTTTTCTTATTTCACTTTCGTTGTTCATTTTTCTTATTTCACTTTCGTTGTTCATTTTTCTTATTTCACTTTCGTTGTTCATTTTTCTTGTTTCGTTTTTCAATTTTCTTGTTTCGTTTTTCAATTTTCTTGTTTCGTTTTTCAATTTTCTTGTTTCGTTTTTCAATTTTCTTGTTTCGTTTTTCAATTTTCTTGTTTCTCTTTTCAATTTTTCTTATTTAGTTTTTCCTTGTTTCGTTTTCGTTTATCGTTTTTTCTCATTTCGTTTTCTTTTTCTTATTTTGTTATGTTAACTAATCTTATTTCATTTTTCTTTTTTTTTTCGTTTTTCCTTTTTTTTTTCTAATTTTTTTTCGTTTTTCTTATTTCGTTTTCGTTTTTTTTCTTTCTTATTTTTTTCTTGTTTCGTTTTCGTTTATCGTTTTTTTCTCATTTCGTTTTTTTTCTTATTTTCTAATCTTATTTCCTTTTTTTTTTCGTTTTTCCTTTTTTTTCTAATTTTTTTTTCTTATTTCATTTTCGTTTTTCTTATTTCGTTTTGGTTTTCGTTTTTTTCTTATTTCGTTTTCGTTTTCCGTTTTTTTCTTTCTTCTTTTTTTTTTTTTAAC
Source organism: Euprymna scolopes (assembly GCF_053919585.1). NCBI lineage: Eukaryota > Metazoa > Mollusca > Cephalopoda > Sepiida > Sepiolidae > Euprymna > Euprymna scolopes. The sequence goes on along the minus strand of NC_136485.1, from coordinate 176,103,528 downwards.
TAACCTTATTTCCTTTTGACTTCCACCTTCTGTTTAGCAGAATTCTTTTTCGTAATTTAATATTAATGGGTAAAAAATGTATTTTTATTTCAAGATATTTAAAAAAAAACACACACAAGTAAAAACTTTATGTAAACGTTTAAAATATTTTTTTATTATATAAAAGCATTTTGAAAAAAATCACCACGAAGACTTAAAAATATATTTGGATTAAAACTAACACATGTTTTATTTAAAACTAGCAGACTGCCCAGCATTGCCTGGTTATAAAATATGCATAAATATTATATTTTAATTAATGCAGAATTCGTATTTACTATAAATAGAAATACTGTAGTTATTAAACATAACGTTAAATTCCTTTTTAAAAATGAATTTAAAAAATGAAAATAAACTGAGACATGTGCATGTGATTATGTTTTTTCTAAACAGTTCAAAGCTTGTAAGTAAACAAAAAAATACTGTAGCTGAGATAGAAACCAAAACCTAAAGACAGCGAGTCAAGCACGTTAACCATTATATTAGGTTGGTATGATTTTTAAAAAGTGTTTTCAAACCAACTGATACTTAACATAAGGGAGCTGTCATGTTTCATGACTGTGCACGTGCAATCGTAAAACTGTTGGAAACAGATAGTAATCGGATCACTCTTGTGTACCAATTTTTCAATTTTGACCCATTAGCAGCCTTTTTTTTTTTCTGGATGAAAACGAATTCAAAACTTTCCCACATGTTTGAATACCCTACATACCAAATTTCAAGTCTGTAGATCAAAAATTTGCAAAGTGTCCTCTCACACACACGCACACACTCTCTCACTTTTATAGATGTATAGATAAAACCATTCTGAAAAATAAGCATTTCAAAGTATAGACGAGTTTCTTTTATGTAAGAGATTTAAAATTAGAATGGAATAGCATCAGTATTAATCAGAAGGGATTTTTCCTTGATATGCACTGGCAAGACTTCCGCTAAACAGAAAGTGTAACTCAAACTGAAATGACTTATTTTCTTACTTAGTTTAATTTGATTCTCATTATTAATGATCTCTCATTTTATTTTAATCTGAAATGAACTTTTCAATATTAATAATTCTTCTTCTTATTATTAAATTGAGTATAATACATCAAGTGGTATGATTAAAATTCTACATATTTCTATCAATAAAATTTTATGAAAATCTTCTATACTTTCTATCAATAAAATTTTATGAAAATCTTCTATACTTTCTATCAATAAAATTTTATGAAAATCTTCTATACTTTCTATCAATAAAATTTTATGAAAATCTTCCATACTTTCTATCAATAAAATTTTATGAAAATCTTCTATACTTTCTATCAATAAAATTTTATGAAAATCTTCTATACTTTCTATCAATAAAATTTTATGAAAATCTTCTATACTTTCTATCAATAAAATTTTATGAAAATCTTCTATACTTTCTATCAATAAAATTTTATGAAAATCTTCCATACTTTCTATCAATAAAATTTCATGAAAATCTTCTATACTTTCTATCAATAAAATTTTATGAAAATCTTCTATACTTTCTATCAATAAAATTTCATGAAAATCTTCCATACTTTCTATCAATAAAATTTCATGAAAATCTTCCATACTTTCTATCAATAAAATTTTATGAAAATCTTCTATACTTTCTATCAATAAAATTTTATGAAAATCTTCCATACTTTCTATCAATAAAATTTCATGAAAATCTTCTATACTTTCTATCAATAAAATTTTATGAAAATCTTCTATACTTTCTATCAATAAAATTTTATGAAAATCTTCTATACTTTCTATCAATAAAATTTTATGAAAATCTTCTATACTTTCTATCAATAAAATTTTATGAAAATCTTCTATACTTTCTATCAATAAAATTTTATGAAAATTTTATATACTTTCTATCAATAAAATTTCATGAAAATCTTCTATACTTTCTATCAATAAAATTTTATGAAAATCTTCTATACTTTCTATCAATAAAATTTTATGAAAATCTTCTATACTTTCTATCAATAAAATGACAACCCAAAATGAAACCGATGATAACAATATTAAAATATTAATCAGCAGTAATATTAAATCTAGTCAGAGTATCATTTCTCATATTATCATGGAAGAGGAGTAGGACCATAATGTGGCATTATACAAATTACAATTTTATATTTGCTTGCAATTTGCTGAAAAGCTGATATCTTTTCTAGAAACGAGGTCATTAGAAAAGACAAACGAAACACGGGAGGATTCTACGTGTCTTGTATCCTTGTTGTGTTCGGGCGAATGGGTCCCCCCAACACTTCCCACATAGGGATTCGAGGCAGGTGGCGAGCAGGAAAAACGAAAAATTCAAAATATGTAAATGGCAAATAAAAAGCCTAAAAAAAGAAACCATTGTGAAATTTCAGACACATCTAGTTCAGATTCAGAAACAGAATCACAAAACCAAAATCTTTTTCAAAATCTTATTTCATAATTATTGAAGCAACCGAAGGAGAACTGATAACAAAAGTGTCTCCCTTCAAAATAGAGAACATTTTCTCAAGTATCAAACTAAAAATGGTCAAAAAACTAAATAACGACCAGTGGAAGTAGAAAACCAAAAACATATCACAGAAATCTTTAAATGAAGACTTTTCAACAACCAAAAAGTAAAAAACCACACCCACAAAATGCTGAATACTAGTAAAGGAGTGACCAAGAGTTCAGAACTATCCCTGTGCTCCTTGGAAGAAATTAAAATTAACCTAAGATATCAAAATGTTATCGATGCAAAATGAATCCAAATTAAAATATATGGTGAAACTATCGATACAAACTCCTATATTCTAACTTTTAATGCCTATCAAATCCCAAGGAACATGAAAATAGAATATGAAAAAATAAACACGGAACCATACATACCAAACCCTCTCAGATGCTACAGAAACCATCAAGACCGGTGCACACGCTCTCCAGTATGCATGTGGTGTGGAGTAAAATGAGATTGCCAAAAAGAGCCAAAATGTACTAACTGCCAAAAAAGCCATAGGGCAAACTTAAAAGAATGCGATAAATGGGAGAAAGAAAAAGAAATTATTAAAATAAAATATACCAAAAATTTAACCTTCCAAGAAGCTTGTAACCTAGCCGAAAATACAGATACTCTGAAATAACAACAAAAAAAAAATCATAGCATACCGCCGGACTAAATAATCAAGCAACAAAGCAAACCTATCAAGCATCAAACCTGAAGATATTTTGAAATTACTCAATAAAATAAGGAAACTAATGGAAGAATTTAAAAAAAAAACTATGAAACAAATCAACAAAGAAAATAAACATTTAAAAACTGAACAAAACTCACAAACCAGAACTCAACTCAAAAGACCCACAAAACCTCAAAGTGCTACAACACCCATAGAAACAACCCCTTTCACAAAAAAACAAAAAAACAGACACCAAAAAGTGCCCATGAAGGAAAAGGAAACAAAACTCCAACCAACAAAGAAGTTAAAACCAAAATAAACTGACCACATTCATCTTCCAGACCAAGAGACTCAATCCAAAACAGATTTGAGGAAATGGACACGGATGATCGAAGATCAGACACTAATGACTAAGAAAAGTTAAAAAATAAATACATAAAATCTAACCATAACCCAAAAAATCATCCAATGGAACTGCCAGGCCCTAAAACCTAACATAAATGACCTATTCTTATAACAAACCATCAACCAACCATCATATGTCTCCAAGAAACCGTTTTAAAAGCTGAAGATAAAATAAATGTGAAAAAAATCTATAAACAATACAACCACATCCACAATACCCAACAGAGAGCCTCTGAAGGAGTATCTATCTTTATTAGAAATAATATCCCACAAAGCAAAATAGATATAAAAACTAATATTCAAGCCATTGCTGCAGCAGCCACACTACACAGAACTATAAATATCTGCACTATCTACATCCCACCTCAGGATCCGATAAACGAAACAGAGCTGAACAAAATAATAAATCAGTTACCCAAAGCCTTCTTACTGCTAGGTGATTTCAATAATCACAATGATATATGGGGATCTGCATACTCGGATAAAAAAAGGAAAAAATCTTGAAAAAATTATTAACGATAATAATTTATGCATATTAAACAATAAATCAAACACATACCTTCATCCTACTTCAGGCACCTACTCAGCATTAGATCTTTGTGTGACCCCACTATCCTCATGGACTATAACTGGAAGGTTCTTGGGGTAGCGACCATTTTCCAGTGATTTTTAACAAATCTAAAAGAAACAAAAATCCGTCTCTCCCAATCGAAAATAAAAAAAGCAAATTGGGAGGAATATAGAAAAAAAAATGCCAACAAAAACTCTCAGAGGAAGAAAACCCAAATAAATCCATAGAATACTTCCCTAAAACTTTACTAGCCATTGCACATGAATGTATACCTAAAAGTAGCAGAACTAACAAACAATAAAGACCGTGATTTAGCGATGAATGATAAAAAGCAATTCACCAACGAAAAGCTGCCTTACGAAACTTCAACTCCCAACCAACAAAGTACAATTTAAACCTTTTTAAGCAAAAAAGAGCAATAGCTTGTAAAGTTATTAGAGAAGCAAAAAGAACATCATGGAAAGACTATATGAATAAAATAAACTCGAATACAAACCCCAAACAAGTGTGGAACATAAGGAAAATTTCGGGCAAAAAAACTCACCCTCCCTTTTAAATCATCTCCTACAAAACAACATTAAAATAACAGACAAAAAATATTGCAAATCTTATCACTGAAACTTTTCAAAACAATTCTTCCAAAAGACAAAACAAGATACAGAAAAAAAGAAACAAATTAAATTTCAACTCAAACAACAAAGAAGAATACAACTATCGTTTTACTAAAAATTAACTCTTAAAAGCCATAAACGAAGCACATAATTCGGCTACTGGGGCGGATGAGATACATTATGAGTTTCTGAAACAACTTCCTCCCAAATCAATAATGCATCTTTTTAAACACGCTCAACAAAATATGATTCAAGAGAAAACTACCCAATAGCTGGAAACATGCTATCATGATCCCCATCCCTAAACCAGAGAAAGACAATTCAGATCCACAAAATTTCAGACCAATTGCATTGACAAGTTGTCTCTGCAAAACATTAAAAAAAAATTATAAATAAACGATTGAAATAGTATCTGGAAACCAACAACTCAATTGCCAACCTACAATGTAGTTTTAGAAACAAAAGAGGAACAATGGAAAACATAGTCCGATTGGAGACCTTTATCAAAGAAGCATTCATTAAAAAAGAACATGCAATAGCTGTCTTTTTTGATTTAGAAAAGGTTTATGATAAAACATGGCGACAGGGTATAATGAAAGACCTTTACAATCTTGGATTAAAGGGCAGACTATCCATCCTGATTAAAGATTTTTTTTTTATCTGATAGAAGTTTTAAAGTAAGAATTGGACCAACCCTATCAGACACAAAAATACAGGAAGGTGTCCCACAAGGATGTATTTTACCAGTTACGCTATTTAATGTAAAAATTAATAATATTGTAAATTGTCTAAACAATGAGATAAATGGCTCCTTATATGTGGATGACCTTGTAATCTGCCATAGATCAAAAAATATTCATACCGCAGAATGCCAACTACAGATGTGCATAAACAAACTAAAACAATGGATCACAGAAAATGGCTTTAAATTTTCAACAACGAAAACTAAATTTGTCCATTTCTGTAATCATACGAAAATTCACAATGACTTTACTCTCAACCTAAAAGGAACAAAAATCGAAATAGCTGATCAGCATAAATTTCTCCTTCATCCCTCACTTAAAATATTTAAAACAAAAATGTTTTCAAACTCTATAACTATTAAGGGTTATAGCAAATACTGAGTGGGGATCAGGCTGCTCATCATTCTTAAAATTGTGTAGAACCCTGATAAGAGCCAAACTAGACTATGGAAGCTTCATAGATGGTTTAACCAGAAAAGGTTATTTTAAAACTCTGGACTCCATCCATCACACAGGATTAAGACTTGCCTTGGGTGCACTTTCAATCCCAACTACACACATCTATTCAAAAAAAACAAAAAATGCAATTAAACCCTTTAGTCTCTACATGGAAGAAACAATAAAGCCACTTAAAGACAACTCAATAGATCAAACCAGCATCTGCAAGGAAAATCTCATAGAACTCCCATCCTGGCTGTTAAATCAACCTAAAGGCATACTCGACCTGACAATATATTCTAAATCCAATACTCACCCTGCAGACTATAGAGAAAAACTAAACAACATTCTGGATACTTACCCAAATTGGACACGTTTACACGGATGGCTCCAAACATCAAAACAAAGTGGTATGTGCTGCTATTTCAGAAAACACTATTCTTCAGAAAAGGTTACCAAATAACTCCTATCTATAGTGCAGAAATTACAGCCATAAACCTGGCTCTAGATATTATCACCAATCAAAACTTCAAGAAATTCATATTTGTAGACTCATTATCAGTATTAGAAGCTGTTAGATGGTCAAAGAGAGATAATCCATAAATCGATAAATGCAGAATTATCTCCCTTCCATCAAGAGATTAGTTGAGCCTGGCAGCTAGGCGAGACCAGGAGAACAGACTGGGAACATTCAACATGGCCGCTATAGACTATCGTTCCTCAATCGTTCATTACGAACATTTAAGTTTATGTTATAGTTAAATAAATAATGTATTACAAATGCATTCAGTGTTGATTATAATTCATACCCTTTCAAGTATCGGTTTTACCAAATAATCACAAACACATCAATGGCGACGATGGATTTGGATTTTAACTCACAGAAAAATATAAACGCACATGGTGTCAGGTTCTAAGAAGCGATTTACGCCTCAAGCCGCGATTTTTCCTGAGCAAATTTCCACATTTTTTTTGAACACAAAAAAAAGAAAAAAAAAAGAAGAAATTTCAATAATTCTTTTTTTGAACACAAAAAAAAAAAAAAGAAATTTCAATAATTTTTTTTTGAAAAAAAAAAAAAAAAGGAATTTTTCCTTAAAATATTTTTTCTTGCTGAAAAAAAAAAACAGGAATTTTTCTTTGACAATATTTTTTTTTCTTGTTGAAGAAAGAGAAAAAAAAATACTCCACCTGCCATGGATCTAAATATGCTCGAAAGAATCCTTCAATCTCAACAAACGGAATTTTTAAAAGCTCAGAACAGTCTTATTGAAAATCTGACAACCCAGTTTAACAAGCAAATTATAAACTTACCAAAATCAAATTCTCTGGACTCCATATCAAGCACGATAACGGAATTTTTGTTCAATCCGGACTCAAAACAAACATTCAACGCTTGGTATGGCCGTTGGAAAGATACGTTTGAAAATGAATTCGCATCCATGGACGACTCCTGGAGAACGCATTTACTGTTACGGAAACTTGGCACAGTCGAGCATCAACGATATTCAAATTTTATCCTACCTAAAAACACTGGAGATTTTACATTTGATGAAACCATAGCACAGCTATTAGAAATTTTTGGTGAGTCAGTATCTTTATTTAATATTAGATACAATTGCTTGAAATTAAAGAAAGATGATACGGACGATTTGATAAAATATGCGGGAATTGTAAACCAAACTTGCGAAAGTTTTCAGCTGAAATCGCTGACTGAGGATCAATTCAAGTGCCTCATCTTCATCGCGGGATTACAATCACCCCAGGATGCGGACATCCGCACTCGTTTATTGTCCATGATTGAAAAAGACAAGGACATTACGATAAGACTTCTGACCACAGAATGCCAGCGGCTAACAAATTTAAAACGGGACACAGCAATGGTGCAACAACAAACCCCATCTGTTTCAAATATAAAATCAGTAGAGAAAAACTCTACTGGAAAAAACAAAAAAACCCCAACGCCCTGTTGGTCATGTGGGGAAATGCACTATGCTCGCTTTTGCCCATTCAAAAGACACATATGCCAACATTGCTCGCGTCGTGGGCACAAGGATGGATTTTGTGGTAATAACCACAACCCTTCTAAACACATTACGGCACAGCCAAGAGGCAAAAATCACAGAAAAACTCCAGGACGGTTCCAGAAAGTCTCATCAAATTCAATTTTTGCTACTTTCAATGTGAATTTTGAAGCTCGGAGCAAGTACTTAATTGTTGAAATAAACAACAAACCGGTGAATTTTCAGTTTGATACTGCTTCAGACATCACTCTAATTTCATGCCAAATGTGGGAGTCGTTGGGAAAACCAACACTTAAGAAGACAAATCATGTTGCTTGTGGGGCATCAGGAAAAAAAATACAATTAACTGGTGAGTTAACATGTAATGTCTCTTTTCAAGAAAAGCAATTTTCAGGTGTGTGCTATGTTTCGGAAGTGTCAACACTGAATCTTCTTGGACTAGATTTCATTGAAGAATTGGACCTTTTTAATGTTCCCCTCAACACAGTTTTCAGTTCCTTCAACATTAATGCTGCCACAGATGCTGAAACACATTTTAAGAACTTGCTCAAAGCAAAATTCAGCAAAGTTTTTCAGGAGGGTCTTGGGCTCTGCTCAAAAGCTAAAGCAACTCTAAAACTGAAGGCAGACGCAAAACCAGTCTTCAGACCAAAACGGCCAGTGCCATACGCAGCTTTAGCTACTGTGGAGAAAGAATTGGATCGTCTTCAACAAGAAGGGGTTATCCAACCCACAAATTATTCATCCTGGGCAGCACCTATTGTCATTGTAAAGAAGGCAAATGGCAAAGTATGTTTATGCGCAGACTTCAGCACAGGGCTAAATGACCAACTTGAGACACACCAGTACCCACTACCAGTACCAGAAGATCTGTTTTCAAAACTTAATGGTGGGACTTGCTTTGCAAAACTGGACCTTGCAGACGCATATTTGCAAATGGAAGTTGACGAAGATTCCAAAAATCTTCTCACTATTAACACCCACAAGGGACTGTTTCAATTTAACCGCCTTCCATTTGGGGTCAAGTCAGCTCCAGCAATATTTCAACAAACCATGGACACCATGCTCACAGGATTGCCAGGAGTTTCTGCCTATATTGATGACATTATTGTGACAGGTACATCTCAAGAAGAACTCTTATATCACCTCACTTCCGTGCTGGAGCGAATCCAACAATATGGATTTCACTTAAGACCAGATAAATGCAAATTTTTCCAAACTTTTGTGAAATACCTAGGATTTATATTTGAAAAAAATGGTCGAAAACCAGACCCGGACAATATCCAGGCAATAAAGCATATGCCAGCTCCAAAGGACGTTGCAACATTACGCTCTTTTCTTGGACTTGTAAGCCACTATGGTTCATTTTTACCCGAACTACATAGGTTACGGGGACCACTAAATGATCTTTTACAAAAAGATACCAAATGGAACTGGTCCAACGCCTGCAAAGAGTCGTTTGAGAAAATTAAAGCACTTCTCAGTTCAAATTTATTACTGACACACTACGACTCATCTTTGGACATTACTGTTGTGACAGATGCTTCAGACTACGGAGTCGGAGCAGTAATATCACACATTTTCCCTGACGGAAGCGAAAAAGCAATTGCACATGCATCAAAGTCTTTGACGCCTACGGAACGAAAATACAGCCAAATTGAGAAGGAAGCACTTGCAATAATATATGCAGTCAAGAAATTCCATAAAATGTTATATGGCCGACATTTTACTCTGTTCACAGACCACAAGCCCTTAATAAGCATTTTTGGTAGCAGGAAAGGAATTCCGGTATATACAGCAAACCGATTACAGAGGTGGGCAACTATGCTGCTGGACTATGACTTTTCTATAAAGCACCAACCAGGGAGCAAAATCGGCCAGGCAGATGCGCTATCAAGACTCATCTCTTCCCATCAGAAAGTAGTAGAAGACACAGTCATCGCTGCTATATCGGTGGAACCGGAAGTTATGTCTGGACTTGTTTCCACGATAAGATCTTTACCGGTCACTACAGAGATGATTCAGGAGGCTACAGCTGCAGACCCATTACTACAAAAAGTCAGAAAATTTCATCTTTCAAGCTGGCCAAAAACATGCACCAACCAGCAACTTCAACCGTTTTTTCAGAGAAGATCATCTTTATCCGAAATTAATGGAACACTTCTTTTTGGAGAACGTGTGATTGTCCCATATAAACTCCAGAACAAAGTTCTCAGACAATTCCACTATGGACACCAGGGAATAAATCGGATGAAAGCTCTGGCACGTGGCTATGTGTACTGGCCAAACATGGACAAGCAACTAGAAGAACTAGTAAGAACTTGTGAAAAATGCCAAATGGTTGTAAAATCTCCTCGGAAAACAACACTGCAGGCATGGCCCACTCCAGAAATTCCGTGGTCACGACTACACATAGACTTCGCAGGACCAATTAATGGACAAAACTATCTAATATTGGTTGACGCATACAGCAAGTGGCCAGAAATCTCCCAAATGAATCATACTACTTCCAATGAAACGGTGAAGAGACTTCAAGAAATTTTCAGCAGATTGGGTGTTCCTGAAATTTTAGTTTCTGACAACGGTACTGCATTTACATCAACAGAATTTACAAATTTCTGTAAACAAAACGGTATCCAGCACCTACGATCTCCACCTTTCCACCCACAATCTAACGGCCAAGCCGAACGCTTCGTAGACACTTTTAAGAGAGCACTCTTGAAGTTGAAGGGGGAAGAAACTACTCGAGAGATCATAGAAACATTTCTAAGTAGCTACAGAGCTACACCAAACCCAAATTGCCCGGAGGGTAAGTCTCCCGCCGAAGCATTGATGAACAGGAAGATGTGCTTACCAATGGATGCAATTCGTCCATCACCAAAGAATCATCCCAAGAGAAACAGGACGATGGAAAATCAATTCAATCGTCATCATGGAGCAAGATCACGTACATTCCTACCAGGACAAGCCGTATGGGCAAAAGATTACCGAAATGGTAAAGAAAAATGGACACAGGGTCAGATAGTACGTCGCTCTGGGAAAGTCATGTACGATGTGGATGTACAATCATCTATTTGGGTCAGACACGCAAATCAACTGCGTCATTCATACCTTCCAAAGAGACAATCAAATGACATTCCATTGAATATTTTACTGGACACATTTGAATTACCTCAGAGTGTTCCCGCAGCATGCAGGAAACAAAACAAGGCTAAGAAGGACGGTCCAACACGAAGATCACAACGAAGGCGCAAACCAACCTCAGTCCTACAAGTTGACCCACAGCAAACATCTTACAGACATCATCTTCAAAGGGGAGGTGTTAGATGGTCAAAGAGAGATAATCCATAAATCGATAAATGCAGAATTATCTCCCTTCCATCAAGAGATTAGTTGAGCCTGGCAGCTAGGCGAGACCAGGAGAACAGACTGGGAACATTCAACATGGCCGCTATAGACTATCGTTCCTCAATCGTTCATTACGAACATTTAAGTTTATGTTATAGTTAAATAAATAATGTATTACAAATGCATTCAGTGTTGATTATAATTCATACCCTTTCAAGTATCGGTTTTACCAAATAATCACAAACACATCAGAAGCATTAAAAAATATAAAATCAAACAATCAAACGGTTACAAAAGATGCAACATAAAACTTTCTTCTTCTGTTGGATTCCTAGTCATTACGGTTTCCGTGGAAATAAAAAAGCTGACATGGCAGCCAAAAATTCCTTAAAACTCAAAATAAGCGACATAAAGGTCCTATATACAGACTACAAACCTTCAAAAAACAATTTTATTGCAAAAAATGGCAAGAAAACTGGAACAATTGCCAAAACAACAAATTCTTCCAAATTACCCCTATACTTAAAAAAAAAACCCGTCTAGATACCAGAAAATTATGTAAAGAAGTAGTAGTCTTATAATGCATCTGGATTGATATGCTGGTCAAACAAACAAATTGCATAAACGATGGTGACAATGTAGAAAAATAAATTTTGAGACACAAAAGTTTTTTATATAAGGGAGTCACCACTTATCAAGGCCTGATGGCCACTTGAGGATAAAGGTTTAGGGGTGTACAGTGGTCACCAGAACAACAGTGTAGTAATCGTTAGTTGTGGAAATTGGATAGAATTTGATTATTTAAGGGGACAGCTCAATAAGAACTTGTTTACATTGGACTTGAAGACATATTGTAATCAGCTTGAAAGCAGGTCAGCAGAACAGTGCCACAGGTGGACAGTTCTAAGAAAAATAACTTTGTTCATGGAATTTAGATTTGTAGGCAGAGATAGACGGTGGAGGAAATTGTTGATAGTCGTAACTAGATGAGTTTTTTGTGGAAGTTTGGCAAGGAGGGGAACCATAGATTGAAGCTCACATGAGCACTTTCCATAAAAATAATAGAGACAGGCTTGCAACATCTCTTCTATGGGAAAGAGGTTGCAGGGAAGAGAAAAGGGCACTACTAGGTTTCAAAGCCGATTTTGAACTCTATCAAGGCAGGATAGTGTGCTTGAGCAGCTCCTGCCTAGATATGGCAACAGTACTTCATTTTAAGGCATATTTGGCTCTTATACAGGTAAAGGATTGCGTTGGGTGTGAGATATCTACTGGAGTGGTAGATTAACAATCATTTTTTCAGTGACATTGGCAACAGATTTATGTAAGCCTTCCATTTCAGGTTACAAGTGACGTTTAGACTCAGCTTGTCAAAGCAAGGAGTTTCTGGGAGACAACAGCCATTCATATCTATTAAGGCCAAGTGGTGATCAGAGCGTTTATGGAGAAAAGATAAAAGCTTGGTTTTGGATGCGTTAAAATTAAGCAGCCACCTTCATTTTTCTTATTTCACTTTTGTTTTTCATTTTTCTTATTTAACTTTCGTTGTTCATTTTTCTTATTTCACTTTCGTTTTTCATTTTTCTTATTTCACTTTCGTTTTTCATTTTTCTTATTTCGTATTTCGTATTTCGTTTTTCATTTTTCTTATTTCGTATTTCGTTTTTCATTTTTCTTATTTCACTTTCGTTTTTCATTTTTCTTATTTCACTTTCATTATTTTCGTTTTCGTTTTTCTTGTTTCGTTTTCGTTAATCGTTTTTCTTATTTCGTTTTCTTTTTCTTATTTTCTTATGTTTACTAACCTTATTTCCTTTTTCTTATTTTTTTCGTTTTTCCTTTTTTTCTTTTTTTTTCGTTTTTCCTTTCTTTTCTATTTTTTTTTGTTTTTTTTTGTTTTTCATTTTTCTTATTTCGCATTCGTTTTTTTATTTTATTTCGCTTTCGTTTTTCAATTTTCTTATTTCGTTTTCATTTTTCTTATTTCGCTTTCATTTTTCTTATTTCATTTTTGTTATTAATTTTTCTTATTTCGTTTTCGTTTTTCATTTTTCTTGTTTTGTTTTCGTTTTTCAGTTTTCTTGTTTTGTTTTCGTTTTTCAGTTTTCTTGTTTTGTTTTCGTTTTTCAGTTTTCTTGTTTCGTTTTTCAGTTTTCTTGTTTCGTTTTTCAGTTTTCTTGTTTCGTTTTTCAGTTTTCTTGTTTCGTTTTTCAGTTTTCTTGTTTCGTTTTTGTTTTTCAGTTTTCTTGTTTCGTTTACGTTTTTCAGTTTTCTTGTTTCGTTTTCGTTTTTCAGTTTTCTTGTTTCGTTTTCGTTTTTCAGTTTTCTTGTTTCGTTATCGTTTTTCAGTTTTCTTGTTTCGTTATCGTTTTTCAGTTTTCTTGTTTCGTTTTTCAGTTTTCTTGTTTCGTTATCGTTTTTCAGTTTTCTTGTTTCGTTATCGTTTTTCAGTTTTCTTGTTTCGTTATCGTTTTTCAGTTTTCTTGTTTCGTTATCGTTTTTCAGTTTTCTTGTTTCGTTATCGTTTTTCAGTTTTCTTGTTTCGTTATCGTTTTTCAGTTTTCTTGTTTCGTTATCGTTTTTCAGTTTTCTTGTTTCGTTATCGTTTTTCTTGTTTCGTTATCGTTTTTCTTGTTTCGTTTTCGTTTTTCTTGTTTCGTTTTCGTTTTTCTTGTTTCGTTTTCGTTTTTCTTATTTCATTTTCGTTTTTCTTATTTCATTTTCGTTTTCCCTTTTTTCTTGTTTCGTTTTCTTGTTTCGTTTTTCTGTTTTCTTGTTTCGTTTTTCAGTTTTCTTGTTTCGTTTTCGTTTTTCAGTTTTCTTGTTTCGTTTTCGTTTTTCAGTTTTCTTGTTTCGTTTTTCAGTTTTCTTGTTTCGTTTTCGTTTTTCAGTTTTCTTGTTTCGTTTTCGTTTTTCAGTTTTCTTGTTTCGTTTTCGTTTTTCAGTTTTCTTGTTTCGTTTTCGTTTTTCAGTTTTCTTGTTTCGTTTTTCTTGTTTCGTTTTTCTTGTTTCGTTTTTCTTGTTTCGTTTTTCTTGTTTCGTTTTTCTTGTTTCGTTTTTCTTGTTTCGTTTTTCTTATTTCGCTTTCATTTTTGTTTTTCATTTTTCTTGTTTCGCTTTCGTTTTTCTTGTTTCGCTTTCATTTTCATTTTTCTTGTTTCGCTTTCATTTTTCTTGTTTCGCTTTCATTTTTCTTGTTTCGCTTTCATTTTTCTTGTTTCGCTTTCATTTTTCTTGTTTCGCTTTCATTTTTCTTGTTTCGCTTTCATTTTTCTTGTTTCGCTTTCATTTTTCGTGTTTCGCTTTCATTTTTCGTGTTTCGCTTTCATTTTTCGTGTTTCGCTTTCATTTTCATTTTTCAATTTTCTTGTTTCGCTTCATTTTTCTTGTTTCGCTTTCGTTTTTCTTGTTTCGCTTTCATTTTCATTTTTCTTGTTTCGCTTTCATTTTTCTTGTTTCGCTTTCATTTTTCTTGTTTCGCTTTCATTTTTCTTGTTTCGCTTTCATTTTTCTTGTTTCGCTTTCATTTTTCGTGTTTCGCTTTCATTTTTCTTATTTCGCTTTCATTTTTATTTTCATTTTTCAATTTTCTTGTTTCGTTTTCGTTTATCATTTTTCTCATTTCGTTTTTTTCTTATTTTCTTATGTTAACTAATCTTATTTTCTTTTTCTTTTTTTTCGTTTTTTCTTTTTTTTCTAATTTTTTTTTTTTTTTCTTATTTCGTTTTCGTTTTTTTTTTATTTCCTTTTGGTTTTCCGTTTTTTTTTCTTTCTTATTTTTTTTGTTAACTAACCTTATTTCCTTTTGACTTCCACCTTCTGTTTAGCAGAATTTTTTTCGTATTTTAATGTTAATGGGTAAAAAATGTATTTTTATTTCAAGATATTTAAAAAAAAAAAAAAACACAAGTAAAAACTTTATGTAAACGTTTAAAATATTTTTTTTATTATATAAAAACATTTTGAAAAAAATCACCACGAAGACTTAAAAATATATTTGGATTCAAACTAACACATGTTTTATTTAAAACTAGCAGACTGCCCAGCATTGCCTGGTTATAAAATATGCATAAATATTATATTTTAATTAATGCAGAATTCGTATTTACTATAAATAGAAATACTGTAGGTATTAAACATAACGTTAAATTCCTTTTTAAAAAATGAATAAAAAAAAATGAAAATAAACTGAGACATGTGCATGTGATTATGTTTTTTCTAAACAGTTCAAAGCTTGTAAGTAAACAAAAAAATACTGTAGCTGAGATAGAAACCAAAACCTAAAGACAGCGAGTCAAGCACGTTAACCATTATATTAGACACACACATAACTCACTCCCACATGCTAAAAAGTGAAGAACCTCCCAAATGTATAGCATGTCATGAACCTTATACAGTGAAACAATTTTTATTTGACTATGATCTAACGCAAATTCGTCAACACTAATACAAGGCTACAAGTTTAAAAGAACTCTTCAAAAAAGAAAACACTAAAACTATTTTAAATTTCTTCAAAAGAGCAAATCTTTACCATAAAATATAAATATGATCAAATAACAAAATATACCAAAACATTACTCGAATATACCCAGCGAAACTCGACTCTAAAAGTATCAAAAATTCTTGTATACAGCATTAAATGACCCAAAGAAGGTTGATATGCTGGTCAAACAAACAAATTGCATAAACGATGGTGACAATGTAGAAAAATAAATTTTGAGACACAAAAGTTTTTTATATAAGGGAGTCACCACTTATCAAGGCCTGATGGCCACTTGAGGATAAAGGTTTAGGGGTGTACAATGGTCACCAGAACAACAGTGTAGTAATCGTTAGTTGTGGAAATTGGATAGAATTTGATTATTTAAGGGGACAGCTCAATAAGAACTTGTTTACATTGGACTTGAAGACAATCATATTGTAATCAGCTTGAAAGCAGGTCAGCGGAACAGTGCCACAAGTGGACAGTTCTAAGAAAAATAACTTTGTTCATGGAATTTAGATTTGTAGGCAGAGATAGACGGTGGAAGAAATTGTTGATAGTCGTAACTAGATGAGTTTTTTGTGGAAGTTTGGCAAGGAGGGGAACCATAGATTGAAGATCACATGAGCACTTTCCATAAAAATAATAATAGAGACAGGCTTGCAACATCTCTTCTATGGGAAAGAGGTTGCAGGGAAGAGAAAAGGGCACTACTAGGTTTCAAAGCCGATTTTGAACTCTATCAAGGCAGGATAGTGTGCTTGAGCAGCTCCTGCCTAGATATGGCAACAGTACTTCATTTTAAGGCATATTTGGCTCTTATACAGGTAAAGGATTGCGTTGGGTGTGAGATATCTACTGGAGTGGTAGAATAACAATCATTTTTTCAGTGACATTGGCAACAGATTTGATGAAAGTCTTCCATTTCAGGTTACGAGTGACGTTTAGACTCAGCTTATCAAAGCAAGGAGTTTCTTTGAGACAACAGCCATTCATATCTATTAAGGCCAAGTGGTGATCAGAGCGTTTATGGAGAAAAGATAAAAGCTTGGTTTTGGATGCGTTAAAATTAAGCAGCCACCTTTTTCCCCACTGCATCACATGCTCAAGTTCGGAGGAAAGAGACATGGGAAGATCTTGGTCATTGTTAACCATTCAAGTATTGCCATAGATGGTAGTGTCGTCTGCGTGTATGTAGATGAATGGACTTATAATGTGATTTGGGAGATTATTGATGAAGATGAGGAAGAGAGTTGGATCCAAGATGGATCATTGACGCATGTCATCATTGATACTTCAGACAAATATGTGAATGTCACTCAGATTATTTTCAGTTTTGGGAGGAAATTCGGGAGGTGAGTGACCCTGATCGCATAGGGTCCAGTTTGCTTTTGTCAAATGCTTACGAAATCACCTCAAGCCTGTTAATGATGGAAATGTTTGTTATTTACTAAAACTCATGAGAACCAATCCTCTGTTTTTCTATTTTGAACTTGATGTACTGAGCATTTGATTCTCTTGTGTTTTCTATAATCCTTTTGCAGTGATTGCTGGCAGTTCTAAAGGTGACTTTAGTTTCAAAACGTCTATTATGGTTAAAGCATTTAAAGTAGTGGTTTCTGTGTGCAGTGGTGACAGAACATATCTGATTGTTCAGTTTCTGTTGGAATTTCTTGGAGAGTATGTAACTGTCTATGCCGATGGTAGTTCGAATAGGAACATTCAGAAACCGTCCCAATCATTGAGTATCGATAGACTGTTCCATGGAAAGGGATATTTGGGATTTTGTCATACTTTGTTTTTATCTTTATTTCGAGAGCTGAGTGATCGAAAGATTTCAGAATTGAGAATGAGCATAGTTTAGCACATGTTGTTGGAAAAAACGTTTAGAACATTTGCAAATTGTCCATCAGCATCGGCCATTTAAGTGGGTTCATTAACAATTTGCAACAGAGAAATCATGACAAAATCTGTTTTGTTTGAGTTGACGGACCAAATAAAGAATAGATACCTTGTAGCAGAAGACGATGATTGGTGCACATTTCAAGTGACATTCGACCTTGACATTGGCACAAGCACGTGGCGTTGGTTGTTTGTAAACACGTCAACTAGCAGACATGGTCGAATGTTCGCAAGCAAGATTTTTTAAAAATATATTTTCAAAACTTTTTAAGATTTAAAAAAAATGTATATATTTACAAAGCATTTTTTTTAAGTAAGTAACAAAACAAACGTGATTAAAATATATTTAAATAAATGAGTTTGTTTCTGAGTGCGTTTTAATTTATTTACAGAACTTTTTAATAAAACTTAGAATAATAATTATAATTATAATAAAAATAAATAAATTTAAGCCAAACTTATTAATGGCAGAAATAAATATAAAATAACTGACTTGTTCGGATTTTTGCGAATGTTTCGCAGGCTTTTGCGACCAAGATTGACTTTTATGATATACTAGGAGTTCAGCCCGGCTTTGCTCGTTCCTATGTGTTGTTCATAACTTGCCTTACGTGTGAATACAAGATTTCAAATGTTTAGACCAAAATTTGTCTGAGTAATTTCGTAGAGACTTCAAAGGTCAATTTTTTTTTTTAACTTTGACCCCAATTTGGACCCCTTAACATTTATTATTTTGGTCTCAAATCAAAATACAACGTTTTACCCATGTCCAAGTTACCTACATCTAAAATTTCAAGTGTTTAGACCCAAAATTGGCTAAGTAGTTTGCTAGACACCACAAAGGTCAAATCTTTTGAACTTTGACCCCTTAGAAGCTCCATAGTATCAGATCTGACCGAATGGTTAATTGTAGGCATAAACCAATTCATACCATCCAAAAAATTTCAACAAAAACCTAACAGCCAGCCATGGTTCTCCCCAGAATGTGCTGCTGCTATCGCGCACAGAAATCACTTTTTCCATAGCTACCAACGTAATAGACACACTGAAACTAAAGCTGCTTTCAGGTCTGCCAGCAACCACTGTAAAAGAGTAATAAAAAATGCAAGAGAGCTATATGCCCAGTCTGTTAAATCCAAGGTAGCTGATCAGCGGCTTGGATCCCACCAGTTTTGGCAAATAACAAATAGGATCCTGAACAGAAGTGAGCGTTCTATACCAACCATTATCAATGGACCAGAGGTCATCTCGTCAGCGTCAGACAAGGCCAAACTATTTGCAAAGAACTTTGCAGCTAATTCTACCCTATGCGACGAAGGCCATCAACTCCCCATATTTCCTCCTATAACACAGAACAAGCTAGGTAGCATACAAATATCCGTGCATGAGGTCGCCAAGCTAATCAAAAACCTAGATTCCAGTAAAGCAACTGGCCCTGATGGCATCCCAATTATAGTGTTAAAAAAGCTTCAAACAGAACTTGCTCCCATACTTACGAAACTATTTAAGCGCTGCCTTAAGGAGAAGTGCTTTCCGACTCCCTGGAAGACCTCTTCAGTTTGCCTTATATTTAAGAATTCAGGTGATAAGTCATCTCCCTCTCAATACAGTCCTATAAGTCTCCTGTGTGTTATGAGTAAGTTGCTGGAATCCATATTAAATAGAGAAATAGTCAACCACCTCAGCAGGAATAACCTTCTTAGTGACACACAATATGGTTTCCGCTCTGCAAGATCTACCGCAGATGTGCTGACAGTTATATCCCACAGGATAAGTGAATCTCTTGACAAAGGCTTTCTTTCTAGGGCAATTGCTCTTGACATATCAAAGGCCTTTGACAAGGTATGGCATAAGGGTCTACTTCACAAGATTTCCAGCTACGGTATAACTGGAAATGTTTTCTCAATCATTAAATCATTTCTCTCCGATAGGCTCATAAGAGTAGTGGTCGATGGACAAAAATCGGAGGCCTGCAATATAAATGCTGGAGTCCCCCAGGGGTCAATCCTGGGCCCAACTCTCTTCCTGATCTACATCAATGACCTCCCTAAACACATACTTAAATCATTCGTTGACATCTATGCTGATGACACAACCATCTACGGCAACACATCAAAAGCTGTAAATGACAAAGTTCTCTCTGATTCTCTCTCCTCTGATCTCGAGCGCGTGGTTCAGTGGGGGAAGATGTGGCTGGTTACCTTTAATGCATCCAAAACCAAACTCCTATCCTTACATCATCAACGCTCTGATCCCCATCTGCCATCAATTGTGATGGATGGCTCTCGTCTGGGTGAGGCTCCGTGTTTTGACAAGCTTCTGGGTTTGACCTTTACTCCTGATCTGAAATGGAACACGTACATCAAGTCTGTTGCCAAGGTCGCTGGAAAGATGGTGGGATCCTTCTACCGCTCCAGAAGATATCTCACTACTGATGCAATTCTCTATCTATATAAAAGCCAAGTACGTCCAAGGATGGAATACTGTTGCCATATCTGGGCAGGAGCTGCTAAAAACAGCCTATCCTGCCTTGACAGAGTACAAAATAGACTTCGTGGCTTAGTGTGGGATGCCCTTTTCTCTACCCTGCAACCTCTCTCCCACAGAAGAGACGTTGCGAGCCTGTCCTTGTTTTATCGTTATTTCCATGGCAGATGCTCGTCTGAACTCCAATCTCTGGTCCCCCCTCGCCAATCTTTCACGAGAACCACCCGTCTAGCTGAATCCACTGTGAAAAATTTCCCCCACTCTATATCTGTGCCTAAATCAAAACGCGGATTCCATGAACAAAGCTTCTTTCTTAGAACTGCACGCCTGTGGAACTCTGTTCCGTCTGCCTGTTTCCCTCCGGACTACAATTTGGATGTCTTCAAGTCCAATGTTAACAAATTCCTAATGAACTGCCCCCTTAAGTAAACACTTCAGCAAATCTCCTCACTAACTTAATGTACTTGCAATAACCCTTATCCCTGAGTGGCTTCCGGGCCTTGATAAGTGGTGATCACTGTGTAAAAAAAAAAAAAAAAAAAAAAAAAAAAAATTTTCGATCTAAACCAATTAAAAATCTTGCTCTATCTCTGAATACCCTTTATGTAAAATTTCAAATGTTTAGACCAGAAATTGGCTGAGTAATTTGGTAGAGACTGCAGAGGTCAGATTTTTTAACTTTGACCCCAATTTTGACCCCTTAACATTTATTTTCTTAAGCTTAAATCAAATTAAAAAGTGTCCAACTAACCTACATTTAAAATTTCAAGTGTTTCGACCCAAAATTGACGGAGGAGTTTTGTAGAGTTTTCAAAGGTCAAATCGTTGAACTGTGTCCCCTTGACAGCCAAATTTCTAGCCGAAAACTGATTAAAAAGATTTTCCCAAATCTCAGTACTCCTTATGTCAAATCTCGAGTCTCTAGACAGAAAATTGACAGAGTTATTTGGTAGGGAAATGTACACAGACACACAAACAAATATTTTCACTTTTATAGATATATAGATTATGTTTGTAATTTTTTTTTTTTTTTTCCTTAAAAAATTTTGTTTTTATTAGAATCCTTTGAGATGAGTAATTTGTATATTTATTTATTTATTTGCGAACAGTTATCCCCATTCTTCATAGTTGTTGTTTCACCACAATCGGATAGGAATGCTGAGTCTTGTAACTTGTAATTACTGCCTTCCATAGTTGTTGTTGTCTCACCACATTTTGGCCAACTAATCTTCTGGCTGCTTTTGGGTAGGATTGAAACCGCTATCTTCAGACAATGCTCACCCGAAACCATAGAGATTCAATGCCTCTATCCACTATGCCACAGGCCCCGAAGGATGATCAAGGTTGAATTTTTTTTTGGTCTTATAAATCCAAGTTTTCATTCTTATCTGGTCTCCCATCGTCGGGTTCATACCAAATGTATGAGCATTCTCCAGTTTGTATTTAAACCATTTGTCCACATGTTTGTATTTAAAGCATTTGTCCACATGAGTTCGAGGTACAGTCGTTAGATTTCCTAGTACACTGCCTTCCCCATGCAATTGTGTCCGTCCTCATATTTCTTTTGGGCTAATTTACTATATTCACTAATGCGGTTTATCGTTTTGTCTCTTTGTCCACAGAGTCTACATTTACTGTTTTCCTGTGTTTTATTTATTTTAGATTTAATGCAGTACATTCTAATCACATTGTTCTGTGCAGCTGTCAGTAAAGATTCTGTTTCTCTGTTCATGTTTTTTTTGTTTTTGTTTTTAAATTACATTTTCACCTCAAACAAGGTACATTGCCACTTTGATGTAGGGGGTTACTATCAGGGACATAAGCTACAGGGGTACTATGTGGGGAGTTTGGGCAGCAAGATGTTGGTTCACATTATACTTGAACTTCTGCATGTCAGTACAGTTGGGGAAGCAGGAACCCGGAAGGGAATTCCAAAGTCTAGCAGTTCTGGGGAAGAAACTACTGGAGTAGAAGGCTCTCTTACATCTAGGGATCTCAACTGTGAATGGGTGGGATTTTGCTGCTTGTCGGGTTTGTCGAGGGTATTTACGTCGAGGGGGTACAAGTTCTTGCAGTTCTTTGGAGCATTCACCGTTAAAGTTCTTGTAAAACAGGCAGAGGGATGCTACATTTCGTTGATGAGACAGAGGCTGAAGCTTAGATGACAGTTCAGGACCTATTAGGTTTGTGACTCTCTTTTGAACCTTGTCTAGGAGCGAGAGACTAGTAGCAGATGCACCAGCCCAAATATGACAGTAATACTTCATACATGGGTGAATGGTGGCCTTATAGAGGTACAGGATACTTTCGGGCGTTAGTAGCTTTCTAGCATGGTAGAGAGAACCTACCTTTTTTGCGGCAGTCCTGGCAATGTTCTCAATGTAATTGTTCCAACTCCTGTTTCCTGTGAACATTAGGCCGAGAAGTTTAAATGATGTACTTTCAGATAAAGAGTCTTTGACCATTGCTATTGGTGGTAGAGAAGATTTCTTGTAATTATTGAAGAAAACAAGTTTAGTCTTGGCAGCATTGAATGTGACCATCCATTTTTGTCGCCATTCCACTACAAAATGGTGGTCATCCTCTAGTGTACCACAGAAGCAGTTTTCCAGCAGGCAGGAAAGCAAGATTCATTAAGGCATTTGTTGTAAAGTTTGGAGAGAACTAGAGCTACTTCGGCTGAGCACTTTTTTAATAGCACAATCGGGATGAGATCAGGTCCACATGCTTTTGAAGTGTCAAGATTTTTTATGATAGCATGCACCTGAGAAGGGGTGATTTTCAAATCGTTTAGTGTGGTGTCTGTCCGCAAAGGAAAGTCAGGGAGAGGGTGATTAGCAGGGTCCTGTGTAGAGTTGGAGGCAAACCGACTGGCAAGCATGTTAGCCTTCTCGGTTGCTGAGCAAACAACCTTCTGATTGTTGGATAGTGGGGGAATTGTTGATTGCCCATTATTTACTACACTGTTGTAGATTTTTCAGAAATCACGGGTTCCTAATTTCTGTGCTTCGATGCAGTTTTTGGTGGTTTCAGTAAATGCTCTCTTAGCTATCGCTATTTCTTTCTTACAGTTATTTCTGGGTTCTATATACTTCTGTCTGTTTGAACTGGACTTAAGCCAGTTAAATCTGTGGTACGCATGTCGCCTTTGCGCAATGGCAGCCGCACAAGTAGAAATAAAGCATTGGGGAGAGTGGGGCTTGCTATCTGTTCGCCATGTGCAAGTGTAGTGTGATTCTCTTTTGTCATTCTTATGAATCGTCCATGTAGTGCTTTCTCTTCCTACTTTTTTGTCTTTTTGCTTCTGGTTTCATTTCAGTGTCATTCTGTGTTCTAGCTCATCTACTTTTCCGGGTCTTTTTTGCGCTTTCTATTTTGTCTTCTACATTTATTAGTGCTCTTCCCCCTTATTTCCTTTTCACATAGGGTCTATCAGTATAGTCTGTCATGCGTAATGCATTGTCATTAGTTTCTCAGTTTTCTGATCAAGTCGCCTAAGTTCTTTGGTTCAGCCTATGAATGGTCCAGAGTACCTTATTAGCAAAACTGCCCAGGTGTTTATTCCTTTAATTAAATTTCTACTGTATAGTTTTGTTTCTAAGAGTTTCCTTGTTCTTCTTAAATACTCTCTTCCAATATTCTCTTTTTTTGTGGATTTGATGATACCTGCTTCTAGAACACCCAAATGGTTGTATCATTTCTTGGTTGGGTAGTTCCATGTCCTCTGATATCTCTAGTTTTTCTCTTTTCATCTCCAGTAGTGCACACTTTCCACTCCAAATTCCATTCCAATATCCTGAATATTCTAGTTGTATTTATCAGTTGTTCTAGTTCCTTTTTGTTTTTTGCAAACAACTTCAAATCATTCATATACATGAGGTGGTTTATTCTTTCTTCTGTGTCTGTAAACTTGTATCTGGCATCACATTTTCTTAGCATGTAGTTGAGTGGCACCATGGTTTATTCTTTCAATCTCCATGTTTCCATTGCTTTCTTAATATTAATAATCCTGTCGGATATCTTGTACATTCTTAGGCATTCAATTATACATACTTATGGGATTCTATCATAGGCTTCCTTTTAATCTGCTGCTCGACTCCCTGCAACAACTGTCCCTGATAGTAACCCCCTACATCAGAACACTCTTTTCTACCTAGTAAACAATATCCTTTTCTCCTATTTGCAACCTATTTTCAACAATCTCTCTGCTCTGCAACTACGCTTCAATCCATGGTCATGGTTTTAGGCACAGATAGAGAGCAGGGGAAATTGTTGACAGTGGCTATAGCTAGACAAGTGTTTGTTGTGAATGTTTTGCAGGGGGGGACCATGGATTGAAGCTCAGTCGAGCATCAACCATGGAAATAACAATAGAGGTGAGATAGATTCTCAATTTCTCTTCTGCGAGAAAAAGGTGCATGCCAAATATTTTTGGTCATGTTTATAGACATGAGTTGTCAAACTGCTATCTAACCCTAATTCGCATGCAGTGCACACATGGACACAACGCAGCATTCAAATTTAAGACATATACAGTTATCATCCCTTATTTCCAGCAGTTGCATGTTTCAGCCCATAGGTGGCGATATTGACCTCCTTTTCTTTTCTCTTTCACACCTGGAATGCCAAGCTGAACGAAAGTTAAAAACACACTTTCTTGTAAGCATGTCTTGTACTTGTTCCCCGTAATAAATTCACATGGTTTGTAAGTTATTAAAGTTGGTAAGCGTTGTTTCTTTATTTGTTGTTCATGTTTAAATGTTACTTTTTAGACGTGATAGATAGCATTCAACTGCAGTGTTTTTTTTAGCAATTTTTTTTTAATTAATAGGACTTTTGTGAAAGTTGAAATAAATTTTATTCAAGGCATTCTTTGAAATCCGTCATGTAGAAACTTATCTTATGTTATCTTGGCAATATATCAACTAGCAAAAAGAAGCAACCAGTATATCATTCTTATGAGAAGGTAATCCTTGGGAGGATAGTATCATGACCACAGAAGAGATACTACCTTCACTCCCCCCCCAAAAAAAAATCCTGCAGGAGGTAATACTTGGGAGGTTGGTATGACAGACTAACATATATTAAAATACTTCCTTCCCCAAAGGAGAAAATTCCGGAGAGGATTGTCTCATGACAACAGGAAAAAATACTGAACTGCCATTCTCTCCATCAATGAAGAAGGTAATATCTGGGAGCATGTCATAACAGAAACTAAACTATCTCTCCCCCCCCTTATTTAGTATTGAAAAATGGTACATTATTTTGAAGTCGTATCATAAACTGAATCAGAGCATCAAAAGATGTAGAGTAGTACAAGTAATACACAGTGGAACAATAAAATTCAACACTACAGCTTTATTTTAAAACTTATTGAAAATTCAGGTAACTTGATTATACAGTAAAGTTGACATCTATTCAATGTAGCCACCTTCAGCCTCAATTACTGCCTTGATACGGGTCTGGAACTGGGAGCATGCCTTTTCCACAAGCACCAGCAGAAGCTAGACAAATAGTAGGTGGATGGTGGTGATCAGGCTGGCTTTGGTATTGTGAGAGGTCATGTTGGTGATGTTCTCGAGATATGACCAAATGAAGTAGTCCAACAAGTTAAGATCGGGGGAGGAGGAGGGCCAGTGAGATGAAAGTACAAAGTTATAACATTCTTTCCGAAGCCAAGCTTGCGTTTCTTTGGATTTGTGGGCCGGCACGGAGTCCTGCTGCCACACCCAGGGTTTGCAAGCAACCACCAGATTACACACTCTTCAGCACACCAGGTATACTTTGGTGTTGGCTTTCAAGCCGACTTTGAAGATCTGAGTTGGCATGATGTGGCCCTCACTTGAAACCATACCAAAGATCATAACCATGGCCAAAAACTTTGTTTTTATCCCTGTTATTCGTGGCAATCCAGCGATACATTTTGAGGGTGCTGGCAATGATCCTGTTGTCATAACTTGGATTGGTAGAGAGCATGAGTTGTACAGTGGTGCATCTCCGATCTCGCTCAGTGAACATTGTTTCACTTAGAATGCTCCTATGATTCTTGGGATTTGTACACAACTGGCCAACTAGTAGATGGTCTGCAAAAAAAAAAAAAAAAAAATGAAAAATGGTTTTCATCAAACTGAAATGGAATCTTGCTGTCTTTTCTAGGGAGACAATTTTATCGTTCCACTCTCTAGTTGTTTTGGCTTGAGACAGACAGATACCAAATGTCCATTAGATTAGGATTGTTTATATTTGTTTTTTTTTTATTTTATATTCTAAGCATCTTTTTTTCTTTTTTTTCTAGAAATGGTTTATGATCCAAGCTGGCCTGATAAAAATGCAGGAACTTTAGGGTATGTCAGTGGTTTAGCTGTTGATTCTTCGGGCAGCATACACATCTTTCATAGAGGACCAAGAGTTTGGAACATACAGTAAGCGTCTTGAATTCTTCAGTTTTATATTCTTTTAAAGCAAGTGAATTTCTTGTCTTTGGTTAATTTATTTTCCTAATGTTTGATATTTGTTCATATTTTCATTTTAATATCATTTTAATTTAATTTTAATTTTATTTTAAAATAATTATTTTATTTTAATATTAATAAATATTTGATGCTTTTTTGTTTTTAGAGCTAAAATTGAAATGTTGAATTGCAAGTAACTCATGGAAGTATGGATAGACCTAGTGATATTTGAAAGCAACCCCTATTATTGTCAAGTGATTTGTTTATTTTTTGTTATATATTTTTTATCATGATCATTAGTATTAAAATATTTTGTGTGTTTTTGCTATTAGAACAAAATGTGGAAATTGAAATATTGAATTTCAAGTAAAACCAAAAAACCAATGGCATCTACTTAACTGTCATGTCGCAGTAATGAACATATCCAAAAATTATGTAAAATGCTGAGGTAGAAAATTACTTATTAATAAAACTAGTTTTCAAACAAAATTAGCAAAAATTGAGTTTTGCTAAATTAATTACCGCCTCTGTTATTATACAAACTCTTCTGTTTTTTTTTTGTTATTTTTTTTTTAGCAAAACTCAATTTTTGCTAATTTTCTTTGAAAACTGTTTTCATTAATAATCAATTTTCTACTTCGTCATTTTTCGTAATTTTTGGATATGTTCATTACTGTGACATGACAATTAAGTGGATTTCATTGGGTTTTTTTTATTTTACTTGAAATTCAATATTTTCATTTTCACATTATGCTCTAATAACAGAACCGCACCAAATATTTTAATACTAATGATAAAAAATAACTTGACAGTAATAGTCAGATTGCAAATATCACTAGGTCTATCTATACTGAAGTGTTGTAGAGACAACAAAACATGTGTCTGTGGATAATCAAATATTATAGACATAAGCAGATGTAGATAATGAAATGTTTTTTCAGAAGAATAAACCATATTGTAAGATTTTTTTTGTTTTTTTCAATATTTATTTTCAGCTCTTTTAATGACAGCAACATTTTCCAGGATCAAGATAAACCGATTACTGTTCCAACTGTTGTGGTATTTGATAGAAATGGAAAATTGGTGAAACAGTGGGGTGCAAATATGTAAGTACAATATATTGCTTTGTTGCTAGTTTTATATGTACATTTTATTTTTTTTTATATTTATGGGGTCACCACTTATCAAGGCCAAAAGCCATTCAAGCATAAGGGTTAATGAGATGTTAAGAAATGCAGAATGCATATGAGAGGATTAAAAATAATACATCAGACGACTTAAGTATGATTATGAGATCGTCTTATGACAAGTATTTGTTAGGATTGGATTTTTGTTTTGTATGTGTAAGGCCACTGCGAAGAAGGTGCGCTCTCTCTACCGTGTTAGAAAGCTACTTATGCCTGAAAGTATCCTGTACTTCTATAAGGCCACCATTCGCCCATGTATGTATTGTCACATTTGGGCTGGTGCATCTGTTACTTGTCTCTCACTCTTGGACAGGGTTCAAAAAAGAGTCTCCAACCTGATAGGTCCTGAACTGTCATCTAGGCTTCAATCTCTGTGCCATTGATGAAATGTTGCATCCCTCTGCCTGTTCTACAAGTATTTTAATGGTGAATGCTCTGATGAACTACAAGTACTTACACCCCCTTGATGTAGATATCTTCGACAAACAGCAAAATCCCACCCCTACACATTAAAGATCCCTAGATGTAAGAAAGCCTTCTACTCTGATAATTTCTTCCCCCAGAACTGCTAGACTTCCGAGATTCTGCTTTCCAAACTGTACTGACATGCAGAAGTTCAAGTGTCATAAGAACAGACATCTTGCTGCTCAACTCCCTACATAGTATCCCTGCAACTTATGTCCCCGATAGTAGCCCCCACCCCCACACATCAAAATGGCACTGTGTGTTTGGGGTGAAAATGTAATTAAAAAAAAATGTTATCTGGCACCAATAAGAACAACAGATAACTCCATTATTCACTCTGGGATTTGCTTTTACTTTTTACAATAATTTATAGCAAGTACATCTAGATGGAATTTAACCGAATATATAAAGTAAACTCAATGTCCTTCTTTACAAGTATTGAAGTTTTGTTTTGTAAGTGTGTAATATAACCTGGTACCAATAAGCCGTTTGTAATGTGAGATGGGAATCCTCTTGAATTCAACAGAAAGCCTGTAATGTTTTTGTTGACAGAAAATAACCAAGTTTCATTGGCACAATAGTTACTCAATGGATAGTGATGTCTTTCTGTAATAGTGTCAATAGCAGTTTTTTTTTTTTCATTATGGATGAAATAATGGAAGCAATTAGAAAGAACAACAAATGACTCTATTATTTACTCTGAGATTTGGTTCTAATTTTTACAATAATTTATAGCAAGTACATCTAGATGGAATTTAATCTAATATATAAAGTAAAGCTAGAATCCTTGAATGTTTTTTTTTTCATGTACAAGCGATCAGAGTGAATGGCCAAATGAGTGACACAGTTCTTGTTATCTTGAATGCTATTTTTATAACGTTTCTGCTGATGTAACCTCCAACCTTTTTAGGTGTATCTTGTTGAACTCAGAAATCTTTCTGAAAAAACTCGAATGTGTATTTAATCTGCTAAATTATGGTAATTATGCTGTTTATAAATGCTTTGCATTTTGGGATTTTTTAACTGTTGTGATTAAATTTATTTTTGACACACACTTTTTTTTTTTTTTTTATTGATCCCCTCAGTTAGTAGTCTGCACCTACTGATTAAATAAATTAGGTATCCATATTTAATATTTCACAACTTTTCTTTTCTAGGTTTTTCATGCCGCACGGAATAACAGTTGATTATAATAATTCTGTTTGGATCACAGATGCTGCTCTTCATCAGGTGAGTCAGATTTCAGATGAAATTTTTTCACCATTTTATTTTTTATTTGTACAGATATTTTATTTTTATATCGTACGTATAGCGAAAAACAAAACATACTTTTTTATGTGATCTGATATTGGAATGACTTTGAAGGTATAGTTTCTATTTTTATAATTTTAAATTGTCCAATGTTTTGCATCTTAAGAAATTCACAAATCTTGCTTCCACTAAGGATTGAACCTTTAACATCCTATTTTCTTTCTAAATAAGCTACTATTACTATGCTGAGTGATTATTTAAATGACTATTATCCAATGAAAACACTGGATGCACTTCCGTTGGACTATTTATGCATTTTTTCTGCATCTCAGTTGGTTGGATTGGAGATGTCAGTCAAAGCAGACACATAAGTACACCCTCACAACTTAAAGTGATAGGCAATCTTTATTTGGCGTCAATTTTTTTTCTCTATTCTTTTAAATATCAGTTGAATAGGAGATGTCAACCAAAGCAGACATGTAAGCACAATTCTTCTAACTTGGCGACATGGAACCTTTTTTAAACCATTTGTCATCAAATCTTTCCTCAACTCTTTCTTTTTTCTTTTTTTTTTTTTTTTAACAATGTGTGGTCTAAAATGTTGCCAAATGCAAAATAAGTTGCTCTTCTGTAATTAAGCACTTTAAAAAATAAGTACAAACCTGTTTTTGTGCAATCTGTAGAGTTCCATGTAGACAAAAATAATATAAAAAAATTTTTTTTTTTTAAATGGCCGCTTGCGGTATTTCTACCTAACATGCAAATAAGATGTAAATTCGGTTGGATATAAAACCCTGATTTTTCAGAGACTGGGTTGACTTTGGATTTGGATGTCAGTAGCAAATGTTGTCAATAGTGCGTCATGTAATAGAGTTGAGTTTTGGAGTAACAAGTTTTTGGCAGCATTATGTTGAATTAAACATTTGATTGTTTTGACCGCACAATGATTTTATTCAGTTTTCAACATATTCTGTTGAAATAAAAGCTTTTACTGTATGCCTAAAATTTATTCCTTATATTTATAGAGGACAGAACAAAGATATAACGGATTCACTCAACCTGAAGCAACTTAAGATATAATGGTGCAACCAGCTACGCAGTTTAACTTTTATTGATCCTATTCAATAAGAAAAAATATATATAATGTGCCAATTGTTTGATGGCCTTGAGGTAGAGGCTTAGCAATAGGTGGCTTCATGGCTGGGTTCGAATCTCATGACCAGCAGGAATTCTCACCCCTACACTGATGATTGTACGGCACAATCACATTGACACACCGGTTCTCACCAGATCACCAAAGTTAAGCAATGTGGAGCCTGGCCAGTACCAGATGGTGACCATTTGGGAAGGCTAGGTGCTGTATGTACCTTCTGGGAAGGTTGGGCATAGGGGCCATCACCCTCACCCTGTAAAAAGAACTCAGTCACTACAAAAGCATCTACAAAAAAGTTGTAGATGGCCTATGCCCCTCCAGGGGATCAAGGGTTATGGACACTGATTGCGTAAGCATAAAAAAACTAGTGTCTGTAGGTATAAAGAATAATTATTATTCAATTATATATATGTATATATGTATAGGTTGAAGTAGTTCGCTTGAAGTGTTAAAGTGTATATAAAAAGAAATTTAAGTTTATAGAAGGCAGAACAATGCAAAAGTGTGACGGATAGACTAAATCTGACGCAGCTTAAGATATGATGGTGGAATCAGATTTATTGATCCGATTCATGTGTGTATCTGTATAAAAAAATACATATGTCATATGTATTTTTTTATACACTATTTTACATGTAGGATGTTCTTACTTGTGTCAGACAGTCAGGTGGTGTATTTGTAATGCTATATTTCAGAATGCCTTCCCTTTGTCAGGTGTTTTTTCAACTTTCAGATGTGCATGGTGGGTCTTATTGTAGATAAACGAGTTTGCAGAAATTGGAAATTAATTTATGTTTCAGATAATTTCTCAATTATCGGAGGGCGTTGGTATTCAGTATTATTTACAGTTTTGTTTTATTGAAGTCATAATTATTTATCTTTGTATTATCAACTAGTCTTTATTCGTTTATTTTATTTTATTTTCTGCCGTTCTGATTAAAATAAAAATTACTTTATATTTGAAAAATCTTCTCACAAAAATAAAATTCAGCAAAGTAAAAAAAAAAATAATGAATCTGACATTTTTCAGGTGTTTCGGTTTCTTGCTGGAGAAACGAAACCTGATTTGGAATTAGGTGAAAGGTTTCGACCCGGTAATGACAACCAACATTTCTGTAAACCTACAGATGTTGCAGTTATGAGTGACGGACAATTTTTTGTGGCAGATGGGTGAGTGGAAAATTATGATGATATAATTTCAGCTTTTTTTAGTTTTTGTGATGTGTTCACTGAACAATGTTCTTCTTATTAAAAAATATTATAAGTAGTAAAAGCATTTCCACTGTTTGGATGCATTAAAATTTGAATATTATAGTCACAAACTTGGCAGCAGTCTTCTGTTCTTAATGCAGATTGAGGTTTTTATGTTCAATTATGAGCTAATTGACAATATACAACATAAAAAAAAGTCATTATTTTCCTGATGAAGACTCTTATACGAGTCATAAATTAGAAGTTAAATAAATAAATGTTTATTTAAAAAAAATCTACATAATTATTATTATTATTATTAGTAGTAGTAGTATTTATTTACTCACTAGGAGTTTTCACACTAGTAATTATTAGTGATTGCTCATTGGCATCAACTAGTTGTGTTCCCTGAAATTTGATTGACAAGTCTATCCACATTTCTAGATCTCTGCCTCTTTTGATAACTGTTACAAATTACTTTGAATTTTTGAAACAGCCATTTACAACTGATTTCTTGCTAGTAATGACTGTTGGTCTTCTCTAGAATTTGGGTGATAATAAGCTTTCCCAAGATTCCAATTCTCTAGTGATTGTTTAGTTGATGCTTTTTTTCCTCAGTCTTCCCATTACATGGTATCAGTTAAAAACAATTGACCACATGCACTGCGTTTTTTATAACCTGTGTAAGTATTTCAGATTTGCATTTGATCCATACTTATTAGAAACCAATCATGCAAAATTCGATGAATTTCCTCCCCCTCACTTCTTACCTCATATCCATCTCCATCTCTCTCTCTCCACACGTATCCGGTCCATTTTGCCCCCCCCCCACCTCCATCACCTCCAGCTCTCTTTTCCCCCACCTCTTTTTTCCCCACCTCCCTTTCTTCTCCCAACACTTTCCCAATAGCTCTCCCCTTCCCACCTCCCTTTCTTTTCCCAAGACTTTCCCTATACCTCTCCCCCACATCTTTCTTTTCCCCTACCTCCCTTTCTTCTCCCAACACTTTCCCCATACCTCTCCCCCACTCCTCTCTTTTCCCCTACCTCCCTTTCTTCTCCCAACACTTTCCCTATACCTCTCCCCCACCCCTCTCTCTCCTTCCCACCTCCCTTTCTTCTCCCAATACTTTCCCTATCCCTCTTCCCCACCCCTCTCTTTTCCCCTACCTCCCTTTCTTCTCCCAACACTTTCCCAATACCTCTCCCCCCACCCCTCTCTCTCCTTCCCAACTCTCTTTCCCTCTTGTTGTCTCCTGTTCTTTGCTCTCATCAGTTGATTCTTAATTCTTGTTGTAATTATAATTCTTTGCAGTTATTGCAACACTCGCATCCTCAAATTCTCAAAAGATGGCACATTTCTGAAGAAGTGGGGATACAGCGATGGAGCAATTGGAGGTAAGTCGTTCTTATTGGAAATGTAAAATTAATATTAATTTATATCCAATACTGTAGAGATAGAAATAATTTTTAGAATTATCATAACAATACAAGATTTGTAAAAAAAAAAAAAAAAAAAAAAAAAGGGGGGGGGACTGAATATTGTAAGCAATATTTTTTCTCTTTTTTTCGTCATACAAGGAGGGTAGTTATTTACTTGCTTCTCACCTCCGCAAGATGTGACACAAGATGTGGAAGGTGGAGAGTGCCCTTAAAGAAAGGGCATTCTGACCTAGCAGAAATACCTTGACAGCCCAGTCAGCATTCCCTCGTAGGTAGGGGTGCCTCAGGCAGTAAGCAATGAACTTACTCTACCCGAAAGCTAGATGGCAAGCCTTGGAAGAGTGGACCTCCTAGGTACTACTCAGGTGGCGTATCTCAGTCTGACAATCACTGCGCCAGTTCATCTGTTAGGGTTATTATTGAGAACAGATCCTCGATTGGTATATCTACCCAAGTTTTCAAGCAACTGAAGTAGGAAGGAGATCTAGCACAATAAAAAATATTGAAGGGTATGACCCTAATAATTTCTTCCATTTTTCTTCCTCAATCAAAACTGATACCAAAATTTCACAATTTCAAGGATATGTCCCCTTTTTCAAGTGTTTCTCAGGTTTCTCTCTGTCAAATGCAGCCACTTATTGACTGTGAAATTGATGCTGTCAAGGATTAAATTCAGAATGCTTGCATAAATGTTTTTTTAATTTTTATTTATTTACAATGTCAGTTTTATTTCTAGTTCAAAATGACCTAGGATCTTTGATAACTATAAAACGTACTTGTTCTTTGCTGGTTTGGTGCTTGTCCAGAATTCCCTCTATATGAAAAAATAAAAATAAGTCTGTATGATGTACCAACTGGTGATGTGATATTGTACACCAAAAATCAAGAAAATTATTCGAGTAGCTTTACTTTTAAATAAGGTTAAATTTTATAACTAAACAAACGACGATATTACGACGCCATTTTGAAAACAAGGGGAATAACCTCAAATAATTAAAACGTGCAAGATTTTGAAAAGCGATTCTTAACATGGAGACATTGGGAAAACTCAAATTCACTTAAAAATGATTTTTAACAATAAAACTACTTGATCAATTTACGTAAATTTTTTTTTTTTACATGGGGGGGGGGTCACCACTTATCAAGGCCCGGAGGCCACTCAGGGATAAGGGTTATTGTGTGTACAGTAATCAATGATCATTTTTGGAATATGATATTTTCTTTCCATTACGAATACGTAGATTATACAGATTTTTCTTCATTTTTGTTTTTTAATATAGGGGGAATTCTGGGCAAGCACTCCTGGTTTGTAGACAATAATTGTTGCAAAGAATAAATTCTGAAAATTAGTATAGATGTAGTATTGTATCATGCTCGCTTCAGCAATCTCCTGCATTCATGTCCACCAATTATAATAAATACTGCAGAACACAAACCAACATTGTTATAAAATACCACAATATTTTATTTGTTATATAATATGTACTGAAACTTAGTAATTTGCTATATAATATGTACTGAAACTTAGTAATTTGCTATATAATATATACTGAAACTTAGTAATTTGCTGTATAATATGTACTGAAACTTAGTAATTTGCTATATAATATGTACTGAAACTTAGTAATTTGCTATATAATATGTACTGAAACTTAGTAATTTGCTGTATAATATGTACTGAAACTTAGTAATTTGCTATATAATATATACTGAAACTTAGTAATTTGCTATATAATATGTACTGAAACTTAGTAATTTGCTATATAATATGTACTGAAACTTAGTAATTTGCTATATAATATGTACTGAAACTTAGTAATTTGCTATATAATATGTACTGAAACTTAGTAATTTGCTATATAATATGTACTGAAACTTACCCCTCCTCATGCCAGACGTAAGAGCTGTAGATTCCTTCCTGCATGAGAAATGTTGAGTTTGTGGGGGTCGTCAGGCCTTTTTAGGAACTAACTTCCTCCACAAATAAATAAAAATAAAGAAGACTTACATGCAAAACAAACGGAGGTTTATTCACAGAAACCAACCATTAACAAATAAAATATAATTCTCTTTATAATGAGTTCAGAAGTCCTTTTTAAGTGTTCGTATAAAAAAAAACAGAATGTCTTTTTTTGTTGACCTGTTCATATGTTAAAACATGTTAAGAGAGGCAATAGGTAATGTTCGCCTGTGAAATTGTATGAAGCATGCGGAGTGGTGAAAATGGAAGAGTGATAGTAACACGCGTGGAACGTCCGAATAAAAATGCAGTTGAGAGAGAGATTTGATGTTTGTGTGTGCTTAAATACTATTTGGACCGGCTCCAAGCGAGCTTAAAAAGAAAAGTTTAGAAGAATGTCCTTGGAGAAATCCCATTGGACGGAAACATCACGTGGGTGCTCTGTACTACGTCCGCTCATTTTGAGTCGATTTAATATATAAGGCCACGCCGGAATTTGCGTGGGAATTATTTTTTATTTTTCACGCGCCAACATAATCATAATCATACTGCGCGCCTAAATTGTATTTATTTTTCTAACAATTTTAAATCCGAATCTTAACCGTGTCAACTGGCACAAGTTTTGCTGAATTTTAGCTGAGGAAAGAGACTTTTTCTCACTGATCACATCACAGATTCATGAGAGCTTCCTCACTGTTCGCCCATTTCTAATATAAGCAGCACTTTCTCTGTATGTAGTTGGAACTTTTTTCAGGGGAGATAATTATGTAAAAACTTTTTTCAGGGGAGATAATTATATAAAAACTTTTGGCGTCACATGACACCGATGTTGTGGCGAACAAATATTACACAACAAAAGACTAAGCAGCCATAAAAAATCATTTCTGTTGGCATTTTTATTTACATTAACAGAAAACAAACTATAAATATCAACTTGTTATTTAATAATTATCAATAGTATTGTGAGGTCTGTGTTCACGCTTGATATTTATAAAAAGGAAATAATTTTTATTTTGAATTTATTCATACCAATTATATTATAAGGTCTGCATTCATCTAGGCTTGGACAGTCTAGTTTCTCACTTTGAAACAGTAGTAGTTGTAGGGAATATAGCTGAATATTACTAGATTAAACATCCTTTTGGCTAGGAACAAAGTGAAGTATCTGTTCTGATACTATACATCACCTTTTCTGTCCTCAGTCAGTGAAAGAGAAATCTTTCTAGTATTAGACAATTTTAACTTTGTTCCTATCCAGAGTACCCCTTTCTGGAGAGCTGAATTTTTCCCACATTAAAAACTGACCTTGTGTCTAAGTCTGCCCTCGTGAGGAGGAAAGTAAATCGGAACATGGGTATATATGTGTGTATGATTATTTTAAAAAAGACGCTCTACAGGGTGGAACAATAAAATTGTCATCATAGAAAAGACGGCATGGTTCCATTTCCATTTGATGAAAACCGGTTTTCTTTTTTTTTTTTTTTTTGTTGCAGACCATCTATTAGTTGGCCAATTGCGTAAAAATCCCAAGATTGATAGGAGCCTTCTATCATCTCTGAAAGTGACACAATGTTCAACGAGCAAGATTGGAGATGCACTGTTGTACAACTCATGCTCTCTACAAGTTATGACAACAGGACCATTGCCAGCACCCTCAAAATACATCGATGGATTAGCACAAATAACAGGGACGTGTGAAGGTTTTGGTGTGGTTTCAAATGAGGGCCACATCATGCCACCTCATAATTTCAAAATTGGCTTGAAAGTCAACACCAAATTGTACCTTGATGTGCTGAAGAGTGCAGTGACCCCCTGGTGCAATCCAGTGGTCGCTGGCAAACCCTGGATGTGGCAGCAGGACTCAGCACCAGCTCACAAGTCCAAAGAGACTTCGGCTTGGCTTCAGAAGGAGTGCTACGATTTTATACCCTTCTCTCAGTGGCCCCACTCCTTCCCTGACCTGAACCCACTGGACTACTTCGTTTGGTTATACGTCAAGAACATCACCAATATGAACTCTTACAACATCAAAGCCAGCCTGATCGCTGCCATCCACTGAACATTTGCCGATCTCCCATTAGCGTTTGTGGAAAAGACATACTCCCAGTTCCAGACCAGTATCAAAGCAGTGATTAAAGCTGAAAGCAGCTACATTAAATAGATGTCAACTCTATTACATAATCAAGTTACCTGAATTGATTTTTTCTATAAAAGTTTTAAAATAAAGCTGTAGTGTTGTTTTCTTTATGGCAACAGTTTTATCGTTTCACCCTGCATATTAATAATTAGTTGTACCATAACAGGGATGTTGGCCAGGATTATTTACTATAGTTTTCAGGGGGGGGGGTTAAATAGATACTTTTTAAAATTTCCATTCATTTACCACAAATTAAAAGGGGATTGATTTTAACTCTGGTGGTTAAATACTTCAACTTATTATGAATTAAACTTTGATAAGCTGTAAACACAAGTCTTAAAAACATTTAAAAAAAAAATAAAAAAGGTTAATCTTTGGGTGAATAATTGAAATAAAAATCAACATTTTTTTATGTCAAATATTCATAACAAAAAAATTGTAAGGAATTAAATCAAATTACAATATTGTTTTTAACAACATGGACTAATGTTAAAGAAAAGGAAATGGTCATTCAGAAATATTGATATTTTATAGACAATTAGAATCTAACAGGTTATGGTACAAAATTTCTATTATATTAAAGATTAAAAAAAATAAAAGTCTGTATGATGTATGTACCCATGACAGAATGAAAATTTCATATTCCAAAAATCACATAAATTGATCAAGTAATTTTATTTTCACGAAAAAAATCATTTTAAAATGATTAATGGAAATTCCTAGGCATTGTAACATAAATCTCACAAGTTTGAATTAGTTTTTAGTTATCTTCCTTCGTTTCTTGAGATTGTTTTCAAAATGGCGGGCAAGACAGTTGCTCTTTGGTTACTCATAAAATTTGGTTTTCTTTAAAAATAAACTACTTGATCAATTTATGTGATTTTAGGAATATGATATTTTCATTCTGTCACAGCTATCTACATCATACATATTTCTCTTTTTGTTTTTTTTAATATAAGGATAATTCTAAACAAATTATTTTAAAAAACTTTTATTCATTTCGCCTTTAAACAAATTCTGCTTATTAATGCTATTGTTTTTCTGTCTTCATGTCAAATTTAATTTTGTCGACTTTTGACAACTTTCATCCCATCTTCATCCTTACCAATGCCATTTTAATGTACAATAATTTCAAAGACATTTTTTGTTACAGTTATTTTTACCTGTGTTGAATGTAACATAGAAAATACAATATTTGTTTCTGCTTTTTTTTTTCAGCTGATGGTTTCCCTAAACCTGGTGTGTTCTTCATCGTGCACAGTGTCATTGTTGCCGAGGATAAAGGCCTTGTTTGTGCAAGTGACCGAGAAAATGGCCGCATAGAATGCTTTGATCTCGAGGGAAATTTCCGACAACAAATTCATCCAAAAGAGTTCGGCTACGTCTTGTATGCAATTGATTATTGTCCGCAGCATGGTACGTCAATATGAGGATTGATAACTTGAATTATTCCACTCTTGGTTGTCATTTTCACAATTTTTAAATCGATTTAATCTCTTATCTTCTTCACGTGCAGTTTTCAAACACTCAAATCTATACAAAATTTGGCTATAGTCAAGAATATCTACTCTTTCTGACTTCCGGTTTCTGCTATCTGTTTGGCTAGATTATTAGACATCGTCAAGTGGAAAAGAAAGCCATTCTTAACATAGGGAATGGGGGGAAGGCTTTCGAATTAACTGTTAGAAAAATAATCATTAATCAGAAGGGACTATCTCTTGCTTCTCACCGTTTTCTTGTCTGCTGAGTTTTTTTTTTACTTGGGAGTCACCATTTATCAAGGCCCGAAAGTCACTTGAGGATAAGGGTTAAAGGCCCGAAAGTCACTTGAGGATAAGGGTTAATGAATGTAAGGTTGTAGTAATCGTTAATGGTATAAATTGTTTGGAGTGAACCTGATTTTAAAAAAAAAGCAAAACAAAAAAAAACACCTACAAATTAATCCATAAATTTTGGAGGAGAAATTTTATACCATTAAATGATCCCAAAAAGGGGTTGATATGCCATAAAGCAAACAATTGTGTAACGACTTCATTATCATAGCCTAAACAATGTTTTATTTAATGTGAATAAGACTTTACACTATGATGATCGATATTTTTGAAAAATATGAACTTATAATTGTGGACACTTGTTTCTCATGCCACAGTTTTGAGAACTTTGAGTTACTGTGTGTAACTTTATTAAATCCAGCATAAAACTTACAGATCAAATATTGATTATGTAGAAAGAAAACTATCGATGACAAAAATCAAGAGACTGACTTTATACATTATCATTAAAATTATCCAATTCTCTTTTTGCTTCTGCATTTCTCAGGTGGAGTACTATTTGCAGTCAATGGACCCCAAAACCAGTCAGGCAAACCATGTAGAGTTTTTATTATTGACATTCATTCAGGAAAACTTATTTCATCTTGGCCATGTCCTAAGGTAAGTAATAAAATTGGAAATGGGTTAGGATTTTTATAATCTAACGGAGATCACCATTTGGTTTGATTCTACCCATTTGGTTTGATTCTACCCATTTGGTTTATTGAGTCAAATTGTGGGAAATGATTGATCCACCCTTTCATGCATGCAACAGAAGCATTGCAAAATCCTTTGAGTTGTCCTTGATTGGGGTTAAATTTTTAAATTATGAGTATAAAATCATTATCATATAAAAATATTATATATTATTATTATATTGATTTCATATTCTTGCACTAATTATGTTAGTTACCTCCTTTCCATTGCGTACGTTGTGTTAAAATGTATGTCTTATTTTGTTGTTTATATGATAGGTTGAGTTTACTTTAACCTATATATATATATGTGTGTGTGTGTGTGTGTGTGTGTGTGTGTTTGTTTGTATGTATTAGTGTTGGGATGATTAATCAAAATCAGGAATCAAAAAAAATTGGAACTTTTTGAGATATCTGCATCAGAAAAAAATTGTGCATATTTTCCGATGCCAAAAACAATTCTTTTATCTTTTTTTTTTATTTGATTCTGTTTAAAACAAAACCCTCGACTGCTGGTAGCAATATTCATTGATCTTAAACTACAAGTACCGCAAAAATCTATAGATCACCATCCTGCTAGAAGTGTATTTTTACGTTAAAGAAAATATGTGCACATTTAACACGTTTTTACGGTAATTGGGGAAAAATAGCAACAAAATTTATGAAGAATTGGAATCAGTAATTGTATTAGAATCAGGAAATAAGTGCAGAATCAGGAAAAATATTGGAATCATCCAACACACACACACACACAAACACACACACATATATATATATATATATTCTCCTCTGCAACTGTAGAGACAATAATGGTAAATGTCTTGTTTCTAACATCATATATAAATGCAATGATGGAACAAGAACACACTATCCCCGTGAAGTAAATAAAGGGTTCCGCTCCAAATTCCCGAGTTCGACAGAAACATTCCTGAGTTCGACAAGATACACCTGAAGAAGGTCGGGGGTTATATCAACTAATATGTTGTGAAAAATCACACTCAAGATGAGAACAGTAGTCTGATGAATTAAAATAATACAAATAACCAATCCTCATCTCAAAAATTCAGAAACGGGATATAATGCTGTTTGCATAAAAATGAGTATTTACTATTCCGCCTAAAACCTGAGTAGGTAAATCAAAGTTTAATAATAATCTGTATTTAATATATTCAAATAAGTAAATAAAAGGTGAGGGGATGAAATGACAAGAAGTAGGATTTCATAGTTATGCATTTATTAAGAGAAAGGATATAGGCCATCTATCTTTAAGCATCCAGTAGAAATTCACTAGATATTAAACAAATATCTTATAGATAATTGCTTCACTCAGCACGAATTGAATAACTAACAAATACTTATATAGTCATAATGTGTTTGAAAATGCAAATATTATGAGTTAGAAACCTGAAGAAATAATTTATGAAAAAGATGTCAAGAAGTAGTAAATTAAAAATGTATACAGATGCATGTGTGTGTGTAAATATTATGTATGTGTGTATGTATCTCTCTCTCTCTCTCTCTCTCTCTCTCTATATATATATATATATATATATATATATATATATATATATATATATAATGTGTGTGAGAGAGAGAGATTGGCTGTAAATACAATACGGATTAATAAATGCAACTTTATCTAAAATACAAGGGAATTAACTGGTAAAATCTCTAATTATCTCCCGTCGACTGGGCTTATGAACAGGTAACGTTGGTTAGCATTTATCTCCTAAAATACGAAATAATTTCTATTTGAGTCTTTATAAACTTAAAATATATTGATTTATTTAATATGTAATTATTTTTAAATTATATTGAGTAAAACGATTCATACTTGTGAATTAAAAATCGGTTTCAAAAGGGAAAACAAACTCCATGAGATTGTACGATCGTTTCAGAAACAATGTTCATTTTATTTAAATTGACAATGAATATTGACAATAATTTGACAAAAGTTTTGTCCTTTAAAACATAGTCCCCTCATCAACAAAAATGAGAGGGGGGGAGTTAAAAATACCAAAATAAAACTAGCATTTTAGTCGTGAGTAAGGCAGATATTCCTTTTTTTTTATTTTTTATCTCCATTATAAAATTTGTTTTAAGTTTAGTCAGTCTATCTTTTGGCATGCTGTTATATTTTGTCTCCGAATTGAAATATATATATATATATATATATATATGGTGAGAATGATGCAACTAGTATTCCGACAAAATAGAGAGATAAAACAGAAATAAACCAAGTTATGTGTTCATCAACGTTTCGTCTTTATTGCAAGACTTCCTCTGGATGAATGAAATTAAGAAAACAAAACATCAGTATAAATATTTGAAAATATATTTTTGAATATTTGTACTGGTATTTTGTTTTCTTAATTTCATT
This sequence comes from Euprymna scolopes, assembly GCF_053919585.1. Taxonomy (NCBI): domain Eukaryota; kingdom Metazoa; phylum Mollusca; class Cephalopoda; order Sepiida; family Sepiolidae; genus Euprymna; species Euprymna scolopes. The sequence continues at coordinate 176,061,194 of NC_136485.1, read as the reverse complement.
CATCGAGAGGAAGTCTTGCAATAAAGACGAAACGTTGATGAACACATAACTTGGTTTATTTCTTCTCTCTTTCTCTTACCCTCCCTCTCTCTCTCTCTCTCTCTATATATATATATATATATATATATATATATATATATATATATATATACTAGCAAAAGTACCCGTGGTTGACTGAGTTCAAAAACAGCCTACAGAAAATGGACTCTGATTTATGAAAGTATGATAGGTTATGAAAAAGAAGTGTTGTAAATTTGGGTTGTATTTGAGGGTATCAAAACCAAAGCAAAATATGATGAAAGTAAAAATAAAATAGATAAACCTCATAATTTATTATACCATACCTGTTCACACTGAAACACTTATCACAATATTCTGTGGATCTATATATAAAAAAAAAAAAAATTGTTAAACTTTGCGTCATATTTCCATTCTATGGAGGTCAGGTGCAAATGAACACCCCATAATTATACCGTATTTCTTCAAACTGAAACATAATTATCAAAGTATACTTACGCAGATAGATATGAAAAGTCTTTATTAAAGTTTGTGCCTATTTCCATTCTATAGAGGTCAGGCACGAACGCAGACCACACAATTTTATAATATCATCCCTATTTAAGTTAAAACACACTTATCAAAGTATTCTTATGTACATCTATATCAAAAACACTTGTAAACATTTTTTTTAATTTTTTATTTCCATACTTTGTGGACCAGGCGCGAACACAGACGCCACAATTTTAATGAACCACCATTCTGCCATTTCTGTGTCTCAATACATCTTCTATCATTATATGTAATCAGTTTTTTAAAATAGTCAACCATATAGGAGCCTATTGGTGACCACACACACACATACGCATTCAGTTTTATATATATATATATATATGACACCCTTTATAAATATTAGTAAATTACCAGACCAATTAACGTTACAAGAAGAATAAAAAATATGTGGAAATAATGAGAATGGCCTTACACACAAAAAAAAATTAAATGCAATTTATAAAGAGTAAGGAGTAAGTTTTGTATCCACAACCTATGTAAACCCAATTTAGATATAACCCGAGTTAACATATTACAGATAATAAATATTATATGAATAAAAAATATTATTATATAAATATAAATATAGGTTTGGAGGAAATACCAGATATTTTGTAATTCATATGAAAAACTAGGAAAACAAATGACTATGATTGAAATGACTGTGTAACTAATGCCCACAGCCCACTTGGGAACGCCGATCATGCAGTGGTAATAGTTGAAATAGCCCTAAACTTCAGAGCCAAAACTGAGGAGCCATTGCTTAAAACAACGAGATATTATAAAAAGACTGACTGAGAAGCCATCAGGGATCTCATCAGGTATACCCCATGGCAAAATATCTTTTCACTTCCTGCTGAACAGTGCGCAAATGAGACCACTGAATGGTTCAAAACAGCAATTGAAGCACATGTTCCCACACAGAAATTTTATAGCAAGCCCCACTCTCCCCAATGGTTTACTTCTACTTGTGCAGCCACCACTGCACAAAGGCAGCATGCGTATCGCAGATTTAACCTGTCCAGTTCAAACAGGCAGAAGTATATAGAAGCCAGAAGTAACTGTAAGAAAGAAATAGCGACAGCTAAGAGAGAATTTACTGAAACCACCAAAAAATGCATCAAAGCACAGAAATTAGGGATCCGTGACTTCTGGAAAATCTACAACAGTGTAGTAAATAATATGCAATCAACAATCCCCCCACTATCCAACAATCATGAGGTTGTTTGCTCTGCAACTGAGAAGACTAACATGCTTGCCAGTTGGTTTGCCTCCAACTCCACACTGGACCCTGCCAACCACCCCCTCCCTGTCTTTCCTTTGCAGACAGACGCCACACTAGACGATCTGAAAATCATCCCTTCTCAGGTGCATGCTATCATAAGAAATCTTGACACTGCAAAAGCATGTGGACCTGATCTCATCCCGACTGTGCTATTAAAAAAGTGCTCAGCCGAAGTAGCTCCAGTTCTTTCCAAACTTTACAACAAATGCCTTAATGAATCTTGCTTTCCTGCCTGCTGGAAAACTGCTTCTGTAGTGCCAGTTTTCAAGAATTCTGGCGAAAGAACTGACCCATCTAATTATCGCCCCATTAGCCTCCTCCCACTTTTCGCCAAAATATTTGAGACAATAATTAAGCAAGCTCTAGTACATCATCTTACAGATGCTAAACTTCTGACCGACCAGCAATATGGATTTAGACAAGCCCGTTCAACAGCAGACATCCTAACTGTAATCTCTGAGTGTATATATCAGTCACTGGACAAAGCAGGGAAGGGTAGAGTGGTAGCTCTAGATATATCTAAGGCTTTTGACAGGGTATGGCATGAAGGTCTTCTCAGGAAAATCAGATCATATGGTATCACTGGAAGAATACATGACATAATTAAATGCTTTTTAGATAAGAGAAAAATCCAGGTTGTCCTCGACGGTCGTACATCTAAACAATACGATGTAAATGCGGGAGTGCCTCAGGGGTCTGTCCTGGGACCTCTGTTATTCCTAATATTCATAAATTACCTCCCTGACAAAATTGCCTGTGAGATGGGTATATATGCTGACGACACCACACTCTATAACAGACACGACAGGAAAACAAATGAACACATATCTAAAGAAATGGCAGAAACACTAGAGGACGACTTCCAATCTGTAGTGGAATGGGGACAAAAAATGGATGGTCACATTCAATGCTGCCAAGACTAAACTTTTTTTTTTTTTCTTTTTTTTTTACACAGTGATCACCACTTATCAAGGCCCAGAAGCCACTCAGGGATAAGGGTTATTGCAAGTACATTACGTTAGTGTGGAGATTTGATGAAGTGTTTACTTAAGGGGGCGGTTCATTAGGAGTTTGTTAACATTAGACTTGAAGACATCCAAGTTGTAGTCCGGAGGGAAGCAGGCAGACGGAACAGAGTTCCACAGACGTGCAGTTCTAAGAAAGAAGCTTTGTTCATGGAATCCGCGTTTTGATTTAGGCACAGATATAGAGTGGGGGAAATTTTTCACAGTGGATTCAGCTAGACGGGTGTTTTTCGTGAAAGATTGGCGAGGGGGGACCAGGGATTGGAGTTCAGACGAGCACCTGCCATGAAAATAACGATAAAGCAAGGATAGGCTCGCAACGTCTCTTCTGTGGGAGAGGGGTTGCAGGGTAGAGAAAAGGGCATCCCCCACTAAACCACGAAGTCTATTTTGTACTCTGTCAAGGCATGATAGGCTGTTTTTTTTTTTTCCTTCAATAACTACAAGAAACCTTCTCTGCCACCAATAGCAATGGCCAAAGACTCTTTATCTGAAAGTACATCTTTTAAACTCTTCGACCTAACACTCTCAGGAAACATGAGTTGGAACAATTACATTGAGAGCATTGCCAGGACCGCTGCGAAGAAAGTAGGTTCTCTCCACCGTGCTAGAAAGATACTAACACCCGAAAGTATCCAGCCATTATTTTTCCAATGAGTCTTCATTTGTTAAATTCTGATTAGTAGTTGCTGAGATTTCGGACTTACAAAATTGTCAAAAAAGGTGGTTTATCTATCTATCTATCTATCTATCTATCTATATATATATATATACTGGTAGCCAAATTGAATATTAAAATGCTCATATCTTTGGTTCTATGGGATGAAACTATATGAAAATTTGCAGGCTTTTTAACAATTATAATACTATTCTATGGTTAACATATGACAATTGGTAAAAAAAGAACCTATATTTTCAAACCAATAAAATATGCCCAAATTTTCCTACATTTGTGTGTGTGTGTGTGTGTGTGTGTGTGTATATATATATATATAGATAGATAAATATCTGTCCTGCAGGCCAGCTTCAGTTTTGCTGCTTCAGTTGTATCCCCCTGTTGCCTTGTCAGGCCATTAATATGAAATGAAAAATGAGGAATAAAAGTTATATATAACTTTATTATATCATCAGAACAATAAAGTAAAGTTAAGGGTAAAATAAAGAAAAAAACCTTTAGGCTATGACATTTCGAAGCTAAATGCTTCCTATCAGAAGAGAAGTGCCAAAATTATATAAAATGCAAATATAGAAAAACTAGCTTAATAACATTTAGAAATGAAATGAGAATGAGGGAATAGGATAATATGGTAAATAATAATTGAAAGAAGGTATAACATATATGGGTAAATCAGAAAGGTAGTATATATGTAGGTAATAGTAAAAAAAAAAACAACTTTTCCTTATTGTTCTGATGGTATAATAAAGTTATAATTTTTATTCCTCATCTTTCATTTCATATATTTGTTTGCTCTTAATAGTGTTGGACTTTTCTTATCTGGAGGAGTTTTGTTAAAGATTTATTCTTTGGCGAGACTATCCATGACCCATTGGGTCAGCATATGTTATGGCTAGCTATGGAATAGTGAGTATACAGAATTAATGTATAAACGCACAAAAATTGAATGCATGCACACACAAACACACAAAAATATGTGATGACCAGTGAAAACAATACACAATTTCATGCTCATGCAAAATTGAATGTACGCACACACAAAAACAAACATGGCGACCAACAAAGACAATGTGAAATACATTGGATAATGAAGATCTTAAAGGACAGCACATATTTGAGAAGAAGAAAACTCTGTGCCACAAAAGATGGATGTGTAAAGTCGAGGATCGCTGGCTGTGAGCGGCGTGTGGTCGGGAGTGGGGAGAAAGAAAAACGCGTGACAGGTGAGATCGTCGTGGGACCCTGTAATGGCGGTGAGAGATTTTTAAGTTGGTGTTGAGACAGCGGGGATTTTGTTAATCTCATGGCAGATAAAATGAACAGTCAGAAAAAACAAGAAGCATTGTTTGGAAAGTGACGGTAATAAATGCCTTTTGTTAAAAAAATTGAAAAGAAAAAAATAGGAGAGAGTGTGAATTGTACAGGTTCACCCTAGTTTTGTGTGTGCATGTTAACAGCCTTAAAAATATCAGTAAATAATTATTAAGTAATATTTAATGGTGAGACCTTTTCAAAGCAAATCTTAAAAAAAAAAAAATGAACCCCCCCCCATACGCACACGTTTTGAAGTGTTTCTACATATTTTCAAAATGTTTGAAACTTATCTCCACCACACCCCATTTCCCCTTTCTGCTCCACCCCCGTCACTTCATTTGAAAAAAATGCTAACGACTACATGTCTCATTACATTGCCAGGAAGTGGGATCTCGTTTTACATAAAAGTTATATATGAAAGTGATTGTCCCATGCTAAAATGTTAAATTTTACTTATTTTAAAATTTTACATTGAGGAATGGTATTGCTTAACTTGCTTTGCCTGTAATATATGTGAATATGTAATATATCTGAATATGTAATATATGGGAATACATGTTTCGTTCCTTCGTTTAGCCTCATAACAATTTTTAAAGACAATTGAAATGTATTAGCTAAAAAAAAGTAGATTTGGATTTCTTTTTAGAAAGTAAACTATGCTGAGTTGAGTCATATAAAAACCCAAATAGTTTTTTTTTTTAATATGAAAATTAATCAAGTAGTTTTTGTTTGTTTTTTTACATTAGAAAAACATATTTGATTTGTTGCTTTTGTTTGAAAACAATTTCAATTTGCAATGAAAAATATAATAAAACAATCGGAAATCAATAATTTTGGACAGGAAATACAGTTTTTTTTAATCAAGTTCTAGTTTTAATCATGCACAACTTGGGTAAAGAAAATATTTTTTTAAATATGTAGATGCACCTGAACAATCGGCACCGCTCTTACAATTTTTCCTTTTCATTCTTTTTTTTTTTTTTTTTTTTTTTTTTCTTCAACTATTTCTGTGGATTATTGGACACTAAGCTACCAGATTTAAAAACAAAAATTGAAAAAAATCAATATTTAAAGATTTGAAAGGAGGTTCAGTTTCACATACAATGTTTTAGTAAATCAATCCCCCATTTTCAGAACCAATTTACAACCCTGATTTGATATTGGCTCCTTCACCCCCACCCCTACCCCCTGCCATTATTATTATTGTTTGTTTTTTTGTTTTGGTTTTTTTGCAACTTTTCACTTTGAGAAAAGTTCGGTCTTTTCCCCCCTTCCATCATTATTTTTTATTTAGTCTACCCATTCGCCTTAAAAGAGTGAAATGAAAAATGTTCAAATAAAAAGTGATTTTCAGATTATATTATCTTTTATTGTCTTGAGAAAACATTTTTTTAAGTGATGAGTGAAAAAAAACAAAAAACTTAGGAAGCCTCCAGAACACTACTGCAAGCAGTAATTAAAATTAAGGAGGCCCTACTAAAAGCACTACTAAAATCAAGTTTCTGCCTTCCCCACTCCTTGAAGAGAACTTATTTTTAAAGTAAGGCCTGAAAAAAATAAATCATCAGAATCCACAGGAGCGCTACTAAAAGCAGTAATTATGGTTATCAATATGATTTTATATATTGTATATTTATATTTAAATCAATTTTTTTAACTCTGTGGGGTTAAATTACATTTATTTGTAAGGAAAACGTAATAAAATAAGTTAAAGCGAAAAAAATATTGTTGACCTTGTGTATGCTTTGAATAGCCGCAGTAGCTTTTAATATCGGACTTAAGACAAGGCGGCCATGTAAACAGGTAAACAGACAAATTTTTTAAACAGGAAGTCACAAAGCGGATGAATGATTTAAATGATTCGGTTTCATAATTATATAGATAACATATATATAATAGGAGAAAATTTTTTTTGGAAGAAAAGGTTAATAAAAACTTTTCAAATTCGAAAGTGATGGATTATAAGTATAGAGAAATATATTTATAGAATAACAACCTTATCCAGATTTAAAAAGCTCAATATCAGTGATAGAGCCGAGTATAAGTAACCAGCAAAATTAGATTTTCATTTATATATTCCTTTTGCTATCGTTTTTTCCTCTGAGGAAAAGAACCTTTGAAACTCTGTAGAATAAGTTCATGATAGGTTCATAAGAGTAGTGGTTGATGGGCAGAAATCAGAGGCCCACAGTATTAATGCTGGAGTCCCCCAGGGGTTCATCCTGGGCCAAACTCTCTTCCTGATCTACATCAATGATCTCCCAAAACACATACTTAAATCATTCGTTAACATCTATGCTGATGACAGGACCATCTATGGCAACATATCAAAGGCCGTAAATGACAAAGTTCTCTCTAATTCTCTCTCCTCTGATCTTGAGCACGTGATACAATGGGGAAGAGGTGGCTGGTCACTTTTAATGCATCTAAAACCAAGCTTCTATCTTTATATCATCAACGCTCTGATCCCCATCTGGCATCAATTGAAATGGATGGCCCTCGTCTTAGGGAGGTTCCATGTTTTGACAAGCTTCTGGGTTTGACCTTTACTCCTGATCTGAAATGGAACACGTACATCAAATCTGTTGCCAGGGACACTGGGAAAATGGTGGGAGCCTTCTACCGCTCCAGAAGATATCTCACTACTGATGCAATTCTCTATCTGTATAAAAGCCAAGTACATCCAAGGATGGAGTACTGCTGCCACATCTGAGCGGGGGCTGCAAAAAACAGCCTATCCTGCCTTGACAGAGTACAAAATAGACTTCGTGGTTTGGTGGGGGTGGGGGCCCTTTTCTCTTCCCTGTAACCTCTCTCCCACAGAAGAGACATTGTGAGCCTGTCTTTGTTTTATCGTTATTTCCATGGCAAGTGCTCGTCTGAGCTCCAATCTCTGGTCCTCCCTCGCCAATCTTTCACAAGAAACACCCGTCTGGCTGAAACTACTGTCAATAATTTTCCCCACTTTTTATCTGTGCCTAAATCCAAACGCAGATTCCATGAGCAAAGCTTCTTTCTCAGAAGTGCACGATTGTGGAACTCTCTTCCGTTCACCTGTTTCCCACCTGACTACAACTTGGATGTCTTCAAATCCAACATAAAAAAATTCCTGACAAACCACCCCCTTAAGTAAGACACTATCAAATCTCCAATACTAATGATTACTACAATACTATCTCATTGATTACTGAACATGCAATATCCCTTATCCTTGAGTGGCCTTCGGGCCTTGATAAGTGGTAAAAAAAAGAAAGAAAAATTTTTCTCATGTTCCTTGTTTTGAATAAAATATTGTGAATTTAATTCAACAATATTGTGACGTCCATTACTTTATATATATATATATATATATATATATATATATACTCAAGGAATAAAAATTATGTTTACTAGCAAAAAGTTCAAGTAAACTTAAAGCGAATATAAATATTAAAATTTATATAGTAATCCCAACCAAATAAAAAAGTTCAATACAAGCAAAATAGGAAATGGAGCTTGTCATAAAAGAATGCAATTAAAGTTTCATATGTCTGGTTTATGGTAGGTACAGTTCATTCCAAAAGTGTATTAATTAATGCAGGTTTAGATTGGTTTTACTGATCGACAATTAAGTGAGCCATTATCCTGTCATAATTGTTCTATTCTCTTAAAGTAGGTTTTAAAAAAAAAGGTGAGGATAAACTAAGGTGACCAAGTTTTCAGAAATTTCAAGTTCAGTAGTAGTTGAATACCATAAATTTTCTGTTTAAGATTTGATTCCCTGATTGGTAAGGCATTTAGCTCACTTAGTCTAGCAAGAGAAGCTAAGGTCACTATGATGCCAGTCTTCTAAGAATGTTAATGCCACAAAATTTAAGGCTGTTTATTGTTTAGATGTTCAGTGAAAACTCTTAACACAAAAGGTAAGTCTCAGTTTGAGAGAAGCCGTCCAACTGAAGGATTAAAATTAAAAATGCCTTTAATTACCTTCGTTAGAAGATTGTCGAAACTTATAAAATGTTGTAAAATACTAGAAATGGAGCTTGTCATAAAAGAATGCAATTAAAGACTATAAATTATAATTTGCAAGAATTTATTGTTCGACAGCATACTCAAAAAGAAATATTAAAATTTTTTTTGGAGTATTCTATTGAACCATAAATTCTTGTAAATTATAATTTAGTCTTTAATTGTATTCTTGTATATACTCATATATATAGATATATATATATATATATATATATATTAAAATCAAACAATCTATTTTTACAGGGCTTTGACTTTCCCCATGATATCAGTGTAGACAGCATCAACCATTCCGTTTATGTTGCTGATTTACTGGGAAAAACTGCCTGGAAACTCCAAATGGTGTCAGCGAATTTAACAGGTATGACAGAACGACTTATCTCTCCTTAGTAATTGATTTATGCATCTGAAGATTTGTTTTTTTTATTTTATGTCATTTTTTTTTCTTTCCAAATATTTTCAATTTTTATTTTATTTTTTTTTTGAAAAGTTGTCAGGTGGAAGAAGCTTTTTAAGAATGATTTTTATTTATATTTATTATTTTTTTTACAAGGGAGTCACCTCTCATCAAGGCCAGAAGACCACTGGATAAGTGTTAAGTTTCAGGTGGTAGTGCAACAACACTGTAATGATTGAAAGAGATAGAAATTGGGTAGAATTTGATTATTTAAGAGGACAGCTAAATAAAAACTTGTTTAAACTGAACTTGGAAACGACCATGTTATAGCCAGCTGGAAGGCAGCTATGTGGTACAGAGTTCCACAGGTGGGCAGTTTTAGGAAAGAATGGAATTTGCATTCATATTTAGACATAAAAAAGGGAATAATTTTATACTTTTGATGATGCATCTGCTTATTAAAAACATTTCTGGATGAAGATTATCATTAAAATTATTAAAATGTTAAAGACTTACAGAGACAGGAGTGATACCATTAAAAAGTTGAAGAGCTATGAAGATGGGAGTGATACCATTAAAACAAGCAACCTTTTATGCTCCAGAATTCATTTTCCTACATAGATATCACCATTCTCATTGAGGAATTCAGTAATGTATCTGCATCTAACGCACATTCTTACTCTCACATCATCAATATCTGCAACAGAGAGATGAAACTTTCAGGTCATGAATGCATAAGTTCAGTCATCATAATAATTCAATTTGCATTCCTGTTTGATCCATTTGGGTGAAATAAAAAATAGAAGGCATTACTTTTGAATCACCCGCTCATACATAGAATATCCATCTTGTTCCGTTAGTGATAACCGCGTAAATTATCGTTGGTCTAGTTATTATCACTTGGTGCAATCATTAACGCATTATGATCTGGTTGAACTAATTTGTTCAGTCGTAAATAAACAAATATAACGGCATAAATAAAGTGGGAATTGATTCAAACACACCTTGTACGTATTAGTTCAGTATCTGGGTAGATGCCAGATACCTCCAGATTGCAATTGTCGATTGCTTACATTCAGTATGCCGCCATCTATCTCAGAGAATGGAGGATTTCGTTTGTAGTTATAAACACACTTTTTTCCAGCACTATGGATAATAATGAAGGTACTTTCATGAAATGCAAAAATTTTCAGTGGTCGTTTAACTATTGAACGTTATCATTTTTCCATTTTGAAGACAATCATAGTATCATTACCTTTTAGACTAACTAAAATTAACAATAAATATAATTTTTAATCATCTACATTAAAATTCACGTCATAAAAAGGTTAAAAAGCTTTGATTAACGATTGGTTCAACATGATCATGTTCTGTGGGTTGAATGTCAATTCCTTACTACAAGCAAGAATAACTAAAACGAACATAATAATTAACACTGATTAACAGAACAAGAACAATCTATCTCCAAGGTTTAAATAAAGGGTTCAGTTTGACATTCCATATGAGTTCCTGGCTTCGACCTAGATGCATTCGAAGAATCGCCAAAGTTTCATTGGCCAAAATTTGTGTCCGCGTATCAGATTGTGTGTCAATGTCTGCTATCTTCTTTATTAACGTCGATGAATGATTTGACCTTGAAGCCCTAATCTATAGTGAACGAACTGCAAACAGCATTCACAGGTGGTGGATGAAATAGTTCATGCAACTCTTCTTTTTCGTCATGTTGCCTCTTCATTTTCCCTCTTTTTAAAGTCTCCGATGTCTTGACATGTTATTCTTCTCCACATTTTCCAGTTTCTGGCAGTTTGTTCCCATGAGAATGGGTCTATGTTGATTATAGTCAGTGTGTTGTCTTTATACCACATTTTTTATGTCATTGGCAAGCTTGCTATAGATTATGAAAATAATAACGATGAACAGTTACTCTGAATACTCTAAATAAAACAATATTTTTGGTATAACTGGGGTTATGATTGCAAAAAATTGAAAAGTTCCCATTTATAAACATGGGTGATAGAACTAACCAATCAGATGGAACCACACTTTGCTACCCAACCAATCAGAAACTAGAATCCCTCCATAAAATATACTGAATCTTTTTAGAATTCCTGGACATAACTTTTTCTCTTCACACGGGAAAGAAACTCTGCTGTTTGTCTTCATCTCCAAACTTTTACAATTCAAAGCTTTTCTGGATTGATACTGCCATTTTGTTTGAACAACATTTCTATTCTAAAACTAAAATGGCTTACAACTGAAGATCTATAAAAATAATTTTTTTTTTTTTTTTTTTGTTCTTCAATTAATAAAGCCAGTCTCACCTGTTACCCCTATTTGAAAATCTTGGGCTTGCCCAAATACAAAGTGAAGGCAATTTAATATTTATCCAATGTTGCTAAAGTTTTTACTTTCGCATCTAATACTTGAGGAATATTAATTCCTCAAGTATTATTTTCCATAAGATATAGCTAAGTTCAGGCAGATAAAGATATTGATAAGTTAAGACTGGACAAAATAGACACCTCACACGGAAATAATATTACAGTACACATATTACATATTACATATTACATTATATGATATTACAGTATACATTACACATATTACATATTACATTATATGATATTACAGTATACATTACACATATTACATATTACATTATATGATATTACAGTATACATTACACATATTACATATTACATTATATGATATTACAGTATACATTACACATATTACATATTACATTATATGATATTACAGTATACATTACACATATTACATATTACATTATATGATATTACAGTATACATTACACATATTACATATTACATTATATGATATTACAGTATACATTACACATATTACATATTACATTATATGATATTACAGTATACATTACACATATTACATATTACATTATATGATATTACAGTATACATTACACAGGATTCAGTCAATAATTAACATTGCTTATAAGCATAGTATGTAACTATATTGGCTAGCAGTAACTTTTTTTTCTTTTTACTCTTAATCACTCTAAGCAAGGTGGATTGCCACTGAGATGTAAGGGGCTATCATGGATTAGGGGTCATATCTACAGGGCATTTTAAATAGGAAGTTTTTTTGGTTTTTTTTACACAGTGATCACCACTTATCAAGGCCCGGAAGCCACTCAGGGATAAGGGTTATTACAAGTACATTACGTTAGTGTGGAGATTTGATGAAGTGTTTACTTAAGGGAGCGGTTCATTAGGAATTTGTTAACATTGGACTTGAAGACATCCAAGTTGTAGTCCAGTGGGAAGCAGGCAGACAGAACAGAGTTCCACAGGCGTGCAGTTCTAAGAAAGAAGCTTTGTTCATGGAATCCGCGTTTTGATTTAGGCACAGATATAGAGTGGGGGAAATTTTTCACAGTGGATTCAGCTAGACGGGTGTTTTTCGTGAATGATTGGCGAGGGGGGACCAGAGATTGGAGTTCAGACGAGCACCTGCCATGGAAATAAAGATAAAACAAGGATAGGCTCGCAACGTCTCTTCTGTGGGAGAGAGGTTGCAGGGTAGAGAAAAGGGCATCCCCCACTAAGCCACGAAGTCTATTTTGTACTCTGTCAAGGCAGGATAGGCTGTTTTTAGCAGCTCCTGCCCAGATATGGCAACAGTATTCCATCCTTGGACGTACTTGGCTTTTATATAGATAGAGAATTGCATCAGTAGTGAGATATCTTCTGGAGCGGTAGAAGGATTCCACCATCTTTCCAGCGACCTTGGCAACAGACTTGATGGTACGTGTTCCATTTCAGATCAGGAGTAAAGGTCAAACCAAGAAGCTTGTCAAAACACAGGGCCTCACCCAAACGAGAGCCATCCATCACAATTGATGGCAGATGGGGATCAGAGCGTTGATGATGTAAGGATAGGAGTTTGGTTTTAGATGCATTAAAGGTAACCAGCCACATCTTCCCCCACTGAACCACGCGCTCGAGATCAGAGGAGAGAGAATCAGAGAACTTTGTCATTTACAGCCTTTGATGTGTTGCCGTAGATGGTCGTGTCATCAGCATAGATGTCAACGAATGATTTAAGTATGTGTTTAGGGAGGTCATTGATGTAGATCAGGAAGAGAGTTGGGCCCAGGATTGACCCCTGAGGGACTCCAGTATTTATATTGCAGGCCTCCGATTTTTGTCCATCTACCACTACTCTTATGAGCCTATCGGAGAGAAATGATTTAATGATTGAGAAAACATTTCCAGTTATACCGTAGCTGGAAATCTTGTGAAGTAGACCCTTATGCCATACCTTGTCGAAGGCCTTTGATATGTCAAGAGCAATTGCCCTAGAAAGGAAGCCTTTGTCAAGAGATTCACTAATCCTGTGGGATATAACCGTCAGCACATCTGCGGTAGATCTTGCAGAGCGGAAACCATATTGTGTGTCACTAAGAAGGTTATTCCTGCTGAGGTGGTTGACTATTTCTCTATTTAATATGGATTCCAGCAACTTACTCATAACACACAGGAGACTTATTGGTCTGTACTGAGAAGGAGATGACTTATCACCTGAATTCTTAAATACAGGGCAAACTGATGAGGTCTTCCAGGGAGTCGGAAAGCACTTCTCCTTAAGGCAGCGCTTAAATAGTTTTGTAAGTATGGGAGCAAGTTCTGGTTGAAGCTTTTTTAACACTATAATTGGAATGCCATCAGGGCCAGTTGCTTTACTGGAATCTAGGTTTTTGATTAGCTTGGCGACCTCATGCACGGATATTTGTATGTTACCTAGCTTGTTCTGTGTTATAGGAGGAAATATGGGGAGTTGATGGCCTTCGTCGCATAGGGTAGAATTAGCTGCAAAGTTCTTTGCAAATAGTTTGGCCTTGTCTGACGCTGACGAGATGACCTCTGGTCGATTGATAATGGTTGGGATAGAACGTACACTTCTGTTCAGGATCCTATTTGTTATTTGCTAAAACTGGTGGGAACCAAGCCGCTGATCAGCTACCTTGGATTTAACAGACTGGGCATATAGCTCTCTTGCATTTTTTATTACTCTTTTACAGTGGTTGCTGGCAGTCCTGAAAGCAGCTTTAGTCTCAGTGCATCTATTACGTTGGTAGGTATGGAAAAAGTGATTTCTGTGCGCGATAGCAGCAGCACATTCTGGGGAGAACCATGGCTGGCTGTTAGGTTTTTGTTGGAATTTTTTAGACGATGAGGGGAGGTTTTGTCATGATTTTGCCATTGCTTATGATCTCACTCAGATTGTTCGCGAACCCACCCGTGTGCCCGATACACTTGGTCAATATGCAAGCCTCTTAGACCTTTTTCTCTCAACTTCCCCTGAGCTATGTTCATATTCCGTTCATTCTCCTCTAGGATCCTCCGACCATTCCGTCGTATCAGTTAAGATAAAAACGAAATGTAAGAAGCCCCCAGACGTACCCCTCCACCGTACTGTATACCGATACTCTATGGCCGACTGGGATAGCTTCCGTACATTCATATCTGATTTACCTCTGCACTCCATGTTTAAAAAGGATGTGTCCTCTGTAGTATCAGATCTGACCGAATGGTTAATTGCAGGCATAGACCAATTCATACCATCTAAAAAATTCCAACAAAAACCTAACAGCCAGCCATGGTTCTCCCCAGAATGTGCTGCTGCTATCGCGCACAGAAATCACTTTTTCCATAGCTACCAACGTAATAGATGCACTGAGACTAAAGCTGCTTTTAGGTCTGCCAGCAACCACTGTAAAAGAGTAATAAAAAATGCAAGAGAGCTATATGCCCAGTCTGTTAAATCCAAGGTAGCTGATCAGCGGCTTGGATCCCACCAGTTTTGGCAAATAACAAATAGGATCCTGAACAGAAGTGTGCGTTCTATCCCAACCATTATCAATGGACCAGAGGTCATCTCATCAGCGTCAGACAAGGCCAAACTATTTGCAAAGAACTTTGCAGCTAATTCTACCCTATGCGACGAAGGCCATCAACTCCCCATATTTCCTCCTATAACACAGAACAAGCTAGGTAACATACAAATATCCGTGCATGAGGTCGCCAAGCTAATAAAGAACCTAGATTCCAGTAAAGCAACTGGCCCTGATGGCATCCCAATTATAGTGTTAAAAAAGCTTCAACCAGAACTTGCTCCCATACTTACGAAACTATTTAAGCGCTGCCTTAAGGAGAAGTGCTTTCCGACTCCCTGGAAGACCTCATCAGTTTGCCCTGTATTTAAGAATTCAGGTGATAAGTCATCTCCCTCTCAATACAGACCAATAAGTCTCCTGTGTGTTATGAGTAAGTTGCTGGAATCCATATTAAATAGAGAAATAGTCAACCACCTCAGCAGGAATAACCTTCTTAGTGACACACAATATGGTTTCCGCTCTGCAAGATCTACCGCAGATGTGCTGACGGTTATATCCCACAGGATTAGTAAATCTCTTGACAAAGGCTTCCTTTCTAGGGCAATTGCTCTCGACATATCAAAGGCCTTCGACAAGGTATGGCATAAGGGTCTACTTCACAAGATTTCCAGCTACGGTATAACTGGAAATGTTTTCTCAATCATTAAATCATTTCTCTCCGATAGGCTCATAAGAGTAGTGGTAGATGGACAAAAATCTGAGGCCTGCAATATAAATGCTGGAGTCCCTCAGGGGTCAATCCTGGGCCCAACTCTCTTCCTGATCTACATCAATGACCTCCCTAAACACATACTTAAATCATTCGTTGACATCTATGCTGATGACACGACCATCTATGGCAACACATCAAAGGCTGTAAATGACAAAGTTCTCTCTGATTCTCTCTCCTCTGATCTCGAGTGCGTGGTTCAGTGGGGGAAAAGGTGGCTGGTTACCTTTAATGCATCCAAAACCAAACTGCTATCCTTACATCATCAACGCTCTGATCCCCATCTGGCATCAATTGGGATGGATGGCTCTCGTCTGGGTGAGGCCCCGTGTTTTGACAAGCTTCTGGGTTTGACCTTTACTCCTGATCTGAAATGGAACACGTACATCAAGTCTGTTGCCAAGGTCGCTGGAAAGATGGTGGGATCCTTCTACCGCTCCAGAAGATATCTCACTACGGATGCAATTCTCTATCTATATAAAAGCCAAGTACGTCCAAGGATGGAATACTGTTGCCATATCTGGTCAGGAGCTGCTAAAAACAGCCTATCCTGCCTTGACAGAGTACAAAATAGACTTCGTGGCTTAGTGGGGAATGCCCTTTTCTCTACCCTGCAACCTCTCTCCCACAGAAGAGACGTTGCGAGCCTGTCCTTGTTTTATCGTTATTTCCATGGCAGATGCTCGTCTGAACTCCAATGTCTGGTCCCCCCTCGCCAATCTTTCACGAAAAACACCCGTCTAGCTGAATCCACTGTGAAAAATTTCCCCCACTCTATATCTGTGCCTAAATCAAAACGCAGATTCCATGAACAAAGCTTCTTTGTTAGAACTGCACGCCTGTGGAACTCTGTTCCGTCTGCCTGCTTCCCTCCGGACTACAACTTGGATGTCTTCAAGTCCAATGTTAACAAATTCCTAATGAACCGCCCCCTTAAGTAAACATTTCAGCAAATCTCCTCACTAACATAATGTACTTGCAATAACCCTTATCCCTGAGTGGCTTCCGGGCCTTGATAAGTGGTGATCACTGTGTAAAAAAAAAAAAAAAAAAAAAAAAAAAAATAGATGGTATAATTAACCATTCGGTCAGATCTGATACTATAGAGGACACTTCCTTTTTAAACATGGAGTGCAGAGGTAAATCAGATATGAATGTACGGAAGCTATCCCAGTCAGCCATAGAGTATCGGTATACAGTACGGTGGAGGGGTACGTCTGGGGGCTTCTTACATTTCGTTTTTATCTTAACTGATATGACGGAATGGTCGGAGGATCCTAGAGGAGAATGAACAGAACATGAACATAGCTCAGGGGAAGTTGAAAGAAAAAGTATGTGTACCGGGTGTATCGGGCACATGGGTAGGTTCGCGAACAATCTGAGTGAGGTCATAAGCAATGGCAAAATCATGACAAAACCTCCCCTCATCATCTGTCTTATTTGAATGGGTCAGCCATTCCACGTTATGGACGTTGAAGTCACCACAGATGTGGATGTTAGCCGAGGGATGTGAAGACAGTATGTGGTCTATTTTCTCAGATATGCTCTTAAAGATAGTAACTCCGCTGTTGTGGGGCCTATAGAGGGCAAATATAAATGCAGTGGTGTTAGCAAGTGCAACCCTGAAGCACATATAGGGTAAATTAGGATCTTCTCTAGAGATATCCCTGCCACACAGGAAGCCATCCTTAATGTAGGCACATATTCCATGCCCATGGCGATCATGGGTGTCAGATTTAGCTGTTAAATTAGAGTATCTGTTAATTATGAACTCATCTAGGGAAGTGGTCGGCCCTATTCCAGTTTCACTTAGAAATAATATGTCCGGTTTCGTCTCCTGTAATTGGGTTTCAACCTCTGGAAGGTTGGAATGTAGACCCCTGATGTTTGAGAAGGAGACCTGGTAGTAGGGGTCTACGTTGGAAGATGGGGTTCTAGGTTTAATCGAGTTTTTATTCTGGAGATATTTCATGTTGAGTGTTTGGGATTTGTGGAATAGGTCGGCATACTTGGTTAGAGCAGTACAGAGAGGGAAAGTAAGAGAGAAAAAGACAGGAAATTTTGTTTTTTTATTGTAGCACACGAAAAGGTAAAGCCGTAACAATTACCCACTAGTATGGCATCGAGAGGCCTCACCAGAGACTACTGCATGGTCCAGATCCACTCACCAAATGGCAATACAGCAGTCCCAGTACTTTGCGCCTGCTGATAGGACAGCCTCCTAGTGGTTAATCCAAGGTTCGGGTCCCTGAGTATCAGGCGGATAACGTCAGCTCAGAGAAAACGTTTACCTCCAGCACCCTTACTAGTGACATGGCCACAAGGACAGACAGAGACAGAAAAATTTCCGACATCTCAGACTACTGGTCACCAAGCACTACCGACCTTTAAGCGGCTTTTTCTTCACCCTTTGTCAGAAAAATCACTCATTAAATGAGGACTGAATGACAAAATAGGAGAAGTTGAGCAGCAAGATGTCTGTTCATAATACATTTAAACTCTGCATGCTAGTACAGTCGGAGAAGCAGGAAACAGAATGGAATTCCAAAGTCTAGCAGTTTGAGAGAAGAACCTACTAGAGTAAAAGGCTCTCCGGCATCAGGGAACATCTACAGTGGAGGTGTGGGATTTTGCGGCTTGTAAGATTAGTTGATGGGGCACCAGTGCTACTAATCCCTGCAAGTGTTTGTAAAATAAGCACATAGATGCAACATTGTGGTGATGGGACAGGGATTGGAGCTTTGTTGACGTAGCAAAACCTATTAGATTGGAGACGTTTTTTGAACTCTGTCTAATAGTTAATGCACTTGCCCAGATGTGGCAACAATATTCCATGTATGGATGATTGGTGGCTTTTTAGAGACATAGGATACTGTTTTAGATATTTACGTCAATCTTTTTTTTTTTCTACATACGTTTTTCTTATATGTATTAAGATTGTTTTTTCATAACTTTTGATATACTTTTTTGGTGTATTATTTGTGAGTGCAAATAGTCTTTTTTTTTTTGTTTTTCACTTCAGTAATACACATTTAAAAAAAATTTTTTTTTCACTTCAGTAATACACATTTAAAAAATTTTTTTTTTCACTTCAGTAATACACATTTAAAAAATTTTTTTTTTCACTTCAGTAATACACATTTAAAAAAATTTTTTTTTCACTTCAGTAATACACATTTAAAAAAATTTTTTTTTCACTTCAGTAATACACATTAAAAAAATTTTTTTTTCTAGGGTCATTGTCAAAAAAGAATCTGATTAGTCGGCCAAAAACTGGCTTATCAAACTCTCACCTTGAACAAAATCCCAACAAAGCCGACTTTCAAGTATCAATCCTTATCGGAAGCCTTTTGATTGCACCGATGTTCCTCATCATCTTGATCACCGTCATCGTGCGGGTCTGCAACTCTAGTAAGTCTTCATCTTTTATTTCATGATGCATTTTTTTCTTTTTTTGGGGGGGGGGGGGAGCGTAGACTTGTGGACAGAGAAAGGTATACTAATATTTGATCATAAAACCTCATTAAAATCCATCCATATTTATGGGCTAATAAGCTTATCAAAATGTATGGATTCCTTGCCTTCTGACCTCCAACTGTATTGTAAGAAAAATGGTAATTTGTGTTCAGTGACTATTATAGATTTTTCACGAAAGAAAACAGGAATTTGGTTCCACTTGAGAAATAGTGGCCAATTCGAATTTTTCTCAGTGAATCAAGGTTATTATTGGTTAATGTATTCATCGCTTTGATCTCCCCCTCCGTATTGAAAGTCATAAACTTTGTCTTATCCGCATTAATGTAAAGACCAATGTCGTGAGCTAGAAAAGTCTGCAAAAATGACATTGGTATTATGTTAACGCAGATAAGTCAACGTTTATGACTTTCAATGTAGAAGGGGTGATTAAAGTTCTAGATGAAACAACACTCAAAGAAGTTACTGAGTTTACGTACCTGGGCAGCAAAATAGGTTCGACGGAGAGAGAGAGATATTGAAATTTGCATCTCAGAAGCATGAGCTGCATCAGATAAGCTGCAACCAGTATGGACTATAAGGCTAACTGACAAACTGAAAAAGCAGTTCTGCAGAGCAGCGGTGAAGTCTGTCCTTGTTTACGGTGCTACAACCTGGACACTCACTAAAAGATTGGAAAGAAAGCTAGACACGTATGCTATGAATAGTGTTAAATATATCGTGGTAAGCTCATCCCACGAAGCAGCAACTTTATGGCAACCTACCTGCTATATCTACTATCATCAGGGAGCGATATCTATGATTTGTCGGCCACTGCCAGAGGAGCAAACAAGAGCTGGTGAGAAATGCATAGGACGACGACCTAGATCCACATACATCCAGCAAATTGCACATGACGCCAACTATGATCCTGAAGATCTGAGGCAGCTGATGGAGACAGGGAAATCTGGAAAGAGAAAGAGTCACATTGGTCCAGGCAAAGATCTCAACCAGATAGATACATATTCATGGTGTTCACTGATGAAATCCAAATTGGCTCTCACTCGTATTCATGTTAACTGGATTGCTATGCTTGGTTGGCCCTCATTCGGGAATCGATGCATTCCTTGCAAGAAGCTGGATCAACTGACACACGGTGAATGCTGTAATATGTCAAAATCAAGCAACTAATTTGCATTGCTGTTAAATAACCTAACGTATTCATATAGCACAAGAATAACAAAACCAAAAGATATACAATTCTATGTTTAACTATAATTTTAAAAATTACATTCCTTACATTATTAAAAACAAAAAATTGACCCTACTTGTATATGGAAATGGAAGTGGTTCACTAAACTACACAACTACATCAAAACTACACAAACTTGGCAACGTGGCATAAAAATCGACTGAAATCTATTTCATTCCTGCATAAATCCAAAGATATAATATTGAGAGCCATCAAACAAGAGGTCTCCTTGGTTTTGTGACTTACATGTTGTCATCTCATTTCTTTTTTTTTTCCAGTACGAATCATTACCTATTACTTTGAATGTAAGTTTCACAAAATGATCCTCTCAAATCTGGATCAAAACTCATTTCAGGTCTACATTGTTAACTAAGTTGATCTTCTTTGGTTCATTAATTATCTCTAATTTTTCTTTCTTTCCTCAATTAAAATCTGCAAAAGATATTCCATTATTATTGTTTCTTCTAATCCTGGAGTGATTTCTATTCTTTCAGTTTTGGGACATTAATGGCCTTGCACTAGACTTGCAAGAACTTTGGTCGTTAAACTGATAGTGGGATCCAATTTTGTGTTGGACTTGTTTTTGAAGCATAGATATTAAACAATTTAATACGTATCAAATTTTGAAGCAACTTTTATTGTCTTTGTATTATTTGCAATATTCAGACTATTGTTCTCATCTTGAGCGTTATTCACACGTTTCGGTCGATGTAAACTTCTTCTGATGTATCTTGTTAAACTCAGAAATTTTTTTTTGCTGAATTCTGAAATCTGCACACAATTTAATCCATGAGGACACGCTCTCGATTCATCAAAGTCCTAATTAATTCGCAATTGTATTTTGAGTGTTGCCTTCATTAAAGATTTAGCCTTCAACCTCCAAAAGAGTGTTTATTCCTACTGCTTTTACCAAATGCTTTATCCACTGTACCATGGGTACTTCTGGAAAGATTCTCGAGTTTGACAAGAAACACCTAAAGAAGGTCGGAGGTTACATTGACTGAAATGTTGTGAAAATATAACTCAAGATGAGAGCTGTAGTCCAAAAAATCAAAATAATACAAATGATCAAACTTCATCTGAAAAATTCAGAAATATTTTACTTTTTAATTTCTTTGAAGGCATCCTATTTCCTTAATCTAAGGTAAAGATAGTTGTTTTCCTATTTGAACATGGATCTGTTTTTTTTTCTTTTTTTTTTTCATTTACGAAAGGGTAACGGAAAGCATGTTTTTTTTTTTTTTACCCTTCATTTTCTTCATCCTTACACTTGATTAACGCTGTTTTTGCTGGTGATTGGAAAGTTGAATCATTTTCGACAAAGGAGTGACTGGACTTATTAATTCACTCCCATTCATCCGTTTGTCTGTTCGTTTATTCACACTTTTCTCAATAACTGCACCTTGGATCTTTTTGAAATTTTGCACAAACATTAGTCATGGTGAAAGTAAATTTTTGCCAGAATGGATTTTCCAGGATAACACTGGTTGCTCCCTAGGAGACATTATAGGGGTAAAATTGCTCCAAAATCGTTTGTACTTTTCTAAATAATCATGCCTTGGAATTTTTGGAAATTTTGCACAAACACTAATCATGGTGAAAGTAAATGTTTTCACTTTTGAAGGAAGATTCCACATTCGTCTGGCATTATCCAAGACATGCATCAAAAATAGAATGTGTATTGTGTCCAATCATCCCATAAGTTCTGTCCGGATTTCTCTGACATTCAATTGTAATTTCAATACTGGTGCATATTGTGAACCAGATATATCTCAGCTTTGGTCGGAACATGACATATCAGTCAATTACAACAAAGTGGTGGTATGCACATCGCAGACAACTTTTGGATAAATATTGGAAGAGCAAAAAAAAAAAACAATTATTACTTGCAAATCATAGACACTACCAACATAATGAATCCTTAAAACCTTCTCTTACAATTTAAAAAAAAATCTTTTTTATAAAAAATACTTGAAAAAAAAAAAAACAATTTTGTTTCCAGTTTTCCTTGACAAAAACAAAACAACTTTAAAACATAAAAAAAATGGCAGAAGTTTTTTCTTTGAACCTTTTTTAAAAACATTTCCTTAAAATTATTTGACCCACAAAAAATTAATTTTTGCTGCTTCTAACCTTTTCTTGACAGTTATTATTAAAACAAAATAAATAAAAAAACACCAAATACGGTAGGTCGTTTTTTTTTGCTTTTGGTTTCTACAGTTTACATTTATTCATTTTGATATTTTCTTTTACGTAGCGTTACACTCAGCATAATTTGACTGTTGACGTCATGTTCTGGCCAAAGCCAAGCGAATGCTGATATACATCTGGTTCACAATATGTATCAGTACTAGAATTTGGAATGTCTCATCGAACTACATAATATTTATATATCACTAGCTGCACCAGGCAAAGAACATCTGATATTGACTCGTAGAATGTCAGCATTGAAAAAGAAAGGTCAACCGAGAAGCACTTTGATGGGCAACTTAATTGATTGGACTGGATTATTGTCAAAAGTTGGGCTGTTTTTGACTATGGATAGCCGCCCGCTTTGGAGAGTCGTTGTCACCAATGATGTTAAATGGCAGGGCTGCTGCTGATGATGAACTATACCTATGAGATATGCAGTGAAGTCATTTTAGTTTATAATGTAATCATTATATCAAAGATACAGATGACAGGAAAAAACTCGACTTAACAAATGCCTTTATATGTGGTACTTCCAACAACGCATTTTCTCTAAATATTTAAACCATTCATGTTTCCTTTTCTGACCACATGTGATTTTTTTTTGTCTTTGCTGTGATGTCACCCACGTCTCTTGAACATATGCTGAACATGTGCTTCTCTTGTCATGTCTCAAACACCTTTTTTCTCTGAACACATCTCCAACGCGTGCTTCTCTGAACACTTTTTGTCTCTGCTCTGACGACTTGGTCATTTGCATATGTTAGCTGCTCTGTTGCAATAATATTGATGGTTGTCTAGAATTCCCCCCCTTCTAAAAATGTCTGTATGTACCTTTAACGGAAAGAAAATATCATGCACCAAAAATCACATAAATTTTTCTTATTTTTGAATAAGAAAATTAAATTTTATAGCGAAATTACGAGAGACAATCTTTTTTCTTCCCATTTCTCCCTCTCTCTATGGTTCATGTTATATCACACCCGCTCCTAGCACACAGGAGGTAATGCTGACATCTGAATACACTAAGTTGACTCTAGAGAAAACTAGTTGTTCTGAATCTCTAAGGGAGATACGTCATGCAAGCAAGATCTGTTGAACAGTCAGACTATCAATAATGAATGAAAACTTTTAAAAAAGAGAAAAATAAGGGACAATATTTATTTGGAATCAGAAATCATTCAATATCAATTAAAACTAAAAGAAAAACAAAAATTCAAAAAGGGAAAAGTTGCAAATATAAATATATATTTATATATATAAAACATTTTGTTGTTTCATGGATCTTAAAGATTAAAATTCGTTCATTATTTATTTACGTTATTTTTATTTACATTATTTACAAAAATGAACGTGGTGTGTGTGAATTAAATACACTTTAAAAAATATAAAATATACATATTTTATATATATATATATATATATATATATATATGCATATGTAAATTGTGTGTACAGTTCCCACACTGATATCAAACTGTACACTTATTGTCTCTATAGATACATGACTGTCCTTATCCATGAAATTCTTTATTTGGCCAATCAAATCTGATGTGCTGAATTCCTAACTCCTCCCACACCTCTCATCATCTCTCACAAACTTCAGGTCTATTTTGAACGAATATCACACTTCAAATTTTCGCTGACAAGTAGTTTTTATGATATTAAGACCGTTATTATTGAATATATTTCCTATTGTTTTCACTGGTTGCCATGTTTGTTTTTGCGCGCATGCATTGAAGTTTTTGTAAAAGCAAACATGGCGACGAGTGAAAACAATAGGAAATACATTGGATCATAAAGGTCTTAATATCATCAAAACTACTTGTCAGCAACAATTTTAAATGTGATATTCATTTGAAACAGACCCAAATCATCTTAATATTATGACAGCCATGACCCCTAAAAGTCAACTTTTTAAAAGGTAAGTCTTGAGTTGATACTCTAGCATATTTTCACCTGTAAAATATTTACTTTATTAAATTTTTTTTTAAAACTTTTTTTAAAGAAAATAAAATTTTTATCTGACACTAAATATTGATCTTTTAAATTATTTTCTTTTTTTTAAGAAAAATAAAATAATTTTTTATCTGACACTGTCTATAATGATCGTTTGCAACATTGTGTTTTGGTATTAAAAAGAAGGTTGTTAAACATGATTTATTGTAAATCACATCCTGATCGATTAAGCTGACATCGTTTTTACAAAACAAACACGGAAGCCAAACAAACACGGAAGCAGTTTGTGTAAACATCAACCGACATGACACGAATATATTACATAACTGAAAGAAAACTTACATTGTCTGCAAATATATCTACGTTAGTTTCTCACAAAACTTGTTTTAGTATTTTGCATTGTTGCAGTTTTCATTAACAATTTTTTTAACCTGTAAGAACTCAGATAGAGGTGAGAAACATACACGTACAGACACTACTTCTACTGCCAACTAATTCTTCTACTTCAACCCAAGAACTCTAATCCTTTCTTTCAACATAACTAAACCAACAAGGTTTCCCATTTTGCATACATTTTCATATATTGTCCAGATTTAATTTTCCTCTGAGTTCACCAGATCTAACTCTATCTTTCATACTCACGTTGCACATCCATTGTATCATTCTCATATGATTTCTCTCCATGCAACGCATGTCTTCAATCCTCACTGGCCAGGTTTCACTTCCATACATCCTCACACTGTGTACATATGCCTTGGTTGACAGTAGTAACTCTCTGCTGGTTAGTAATGACAGAAGATCTCTGAACTTACTTCATCTACTCTTAACTAGCATTTGTGCTTCACCCTGTGCGACATTATCACCAATGTAATAAAGCATCTTCTCGTCCATCTTCATCATCTTATACTTTTCATGCATAAACTACTTATCTTTACTCAATCAAGAAGAATAGAAAGTGGATCTTGGGTTATTTTCGTCAGTTTCGTAATTCTTACTTCCCTTATTTCATCCTTTAGTCCTCACATTCTATGAGCGATGCTTTTTGACAAAGTGAGAAAAATTGGTGTTTTTTGGGTCAGAATCTACCCATCTAAGACTTGTCATTGATTAGTTTTTGACCTTGAAATACTATTGTTTTAACTCCTTGAATCAAGTGATTTCATGCCTTGTCTAAAGTGAGTTCCATAAAAAAATAACAGTATGTTATCTCGATTATCCACACTGCCATATGAGGTCACGATTAAATCATTAGTTAATAATCAGTTTTTAAGTGAAAGTCGTTTGGAGGTTATGTGTTCAATCCTTACTTCTTGCAAAAATAAGTAAAAACATCAAACAAAATAAAAATAAAAACACTTTTGAATTATTCGTATTATTTGGTTTCATTAGATTACTGTCTCTTCTTGAGCATCATTCTCACAACGTCACGGTCAATATAACCGCCGACCTTCTTCAAACTTGGGAATTTGGATTGAGTTTTGAACGGAACCATTCATCTTTGTCATCTGTTTAGCTAATCTGAAAACTTCGTTCTACACACTAGCAGATGTACTCGGTGTTTCATGGTTAAATTCCTTTAAAAAAATGAAGTAAAAAAAAAACCCAAAAGAAACTGAGACGTATGCATGCGAGTATTATGTTGTTTTTTCTAAAGAATTCACTTCTTGTAATTAAAAAAAAAATAATATAGCTGAGATCGAAACCAAAACCTAAAGACAGTGAGTCAAGTATGATAACCATTAAAAAGTTTCCCACATGTCTGAATACCCTATATACAAACTTTCAAGTCTGTAAATCAAAAATTTGTTGAGTATATAGGTTGAGAAGTGTCTTTACACACATTCTCACTTTTATAGATTTGAAAACCAAGTTTGTTCAGCTTTGTATATATTACCTGTTTACTTCCGGATACAGATTCTTATTTACTAAATCTTTTATCCACCAATTAATTTTCACTTTTCGCAACATGATCGTTCAAATCTCAAGTACTTCCTTCTATCAACTGCAAATCGTTTACCATAATTTATCATAGAACCACTTTTACATCTAAACCAACATAAACAGATGTAAACATTTTAAAATTTAAACTTCAATCGAGTTTACTTTTAAAAATTCACTGAATTTTAATTTTTTTTTATTCGATAAATTTTACATTTTTTTACTTCTATAAATTTTACGTTTTTTTATTCAATAAATTTTACATTTTTTTATTCAATAAATTTTACATTTTTTTTATTCGATAAATTTTACATTTTTTTATTCGATAAATTTTACATTTTTTTATTCGATAAATTTTACATTTTTTTATTCGATAAATTTTACATTTTTTATTCGGTAAATTTTACATTTTTTTAATCGATAAATTTTACATTTTTTTAATCGATAAATTTTATATTTTTTTAATCGATAAATTTTACATTTTTTTATTCGATAAATTTTACATTTTTTTATTCGATAAATTTTACATTTTTCGATAAATTTTACATTTTTTTATTCGATAAATTTTACATTTTTTATTCGATAAATTTTACATTTTTTTATTCGATAAATTTTACATTTTTTTATTCGATAAATTTTACATTTTTTTATTCGATAAATTTTACATTTTTTTATTCGATAAATTTTACATTTTTTTATTCGATAAATTTTACATTTTTTATTCGATAAATTTTACATTTTTTTATTCGATAAATTTTACATTTTTTTAATCGATAAATTTTACATTTTTTTAATCGATAAATTTTACATTTTTTTAATCGATAAATTTTACATTTTTTTAATCGATAAATTTTACATTTTTTTAATCGATAAATTTTACATTTTTTTAATCGATAAATTTTACATTTTTTTAATCGATAAATTTTACATTTTTTTATTCGATAAATTTTACATTTTTTTATTCGATAAATTTTACATTTTTTTATTCGATAAATTTTACATTTTTTATTCGATAAATTTTACATTTTTTTATTCGATAAATTTTACTTTATTTTAATCGATAAATTTAAAATTTATTTTTTAATTCGATAAATTTAAAATTTATTTTTTAATTCGATAAATTTAAAATTTATTTTTTAATTCGATAAATTTAAAATTTATTTTTTAATTCGATAAATTTAAAATTTATTTTTTAATTCGATAAATTTTAAATTTATTTTTTAATTCGATAAATTTAAAATTTATTTTTTAATTCGATTGATTTTTCATTTTTTTTTTTTAATTCGATGGATTTTTCATTTTTTATTTTGTTAATACGGTCAGTTTTACATTTTTTAATTCAATTAATGTTTTTCATTATTTTGATGGCGAAAGGGGCATCAAAAAAGTTGAAAGTTTTAAAAATGTTTAGTTTGCAATGTTAATTTTGATTATTCGTAAAATTATTTCTTTTTTTAATTACAGACAAGTTTAAATGTTGTGATCGTCGAGGAGGAAGTTTAATTCGCCGACAACAAAATTCGTTCTTTGGCAATTTCCTCACTGACCGACACAAGGGATTTGATCCGGTCAATACAGAGGACAGCGACCATGAAATTGATCCTTTGACCCTTTCAGATGACGAAGAGGATTATTACAGAATTCCTACAAAGTCACTGACTTAACAACTTTCTGCTTTTTTTTCTTTTATATTTTATTTTTCATTTTGTTCTTTATCTCCTCCCCTTTTTGGGAAGGGGGGATGAAATGATCTCTGCTTTAAATGATGATTTAGGAAACGAGAAAAAAAAGGAAATTGCATTAGAAATTTCCTCGTTTTTATTGGTTACGGCTGATTTTTAAAAATCATATTTTTCATATTTTCAGCGTCTATTGAAATGTGCATATATATATATATATATATATATATATATATATATATATATATATATATATATATATATATATGAGAATAATGGAAATAGTATCCTAACGAGATAGATGAAAAAGGAACAAACCAAGATATATGTTCATCAACGTTTCATCGTTATTTTAAGACTTCTTCTGGATGAATAAATTGAAGAAAATAAAATCCAAATACAATATTTGAAAATATATTTGTTGTAGAAAAGTATGACTGTGTTCTATTTCAGAACGAAAAAAAACTCGTTGGATTTTTTTTTTTTTTTTTTTTTTAGTTATAGCATTGTAAAGAGAGTAAGGCTTTTTAAACAGCAAAGATATGATGTAATTTTTTTAAATAAAAAAGTCTTACTTTTGTCATAACGCTATAGCTTTTTTGAATTTTCAACGACTTTTTCGTTCTGAAATAGAACAAAGTCATATTTTTCACAACAAATATATTTTCAAATATTGTACTAGTATTTTATTTTATTTAATTTATTCATCCAGAAGAAGTCTTACAATAAAAACGAAACATTGATGGTTTGTTCCATTTTCGCATTTCTCTCTCTCTCTCTCTCTCTCTCTCTATATATATATATATATATATATATATATATATATAATGTGTGTGTGTGTGTGAAATAGTTTTCAAGCCATTAATTTCTGTTCATTAGTTTCAAATTAATTGCAAAGTGTCTCAAAATGATAATACACAAGTCAGCCATATTAATAGATTAAAAAAAAAAAATTATTGATATGCGTTTATTATTCTGTGACAACTCGAAGGTAATTTTTACAGCATTTAATAGAAAGTAATTTCTGGTTTGAATAAAAGTCACAAGGTAAATGTCTAGTATTATGGTTTCTTTGTGCTTCTGAACCAAAGAAAGAGACTTTATTTTATCATATGCATTTCTCGTACAAAAGTATCATATTTTAAGATTTTTTAACGTTACCATATATAATTTGTTGAATAATAGACATTTGAAATAGCCAATGAAATTGTGAAATTTAATATAAAACGAATTTTAAATGTTGTCAACTTTAAGATTGTGTAAAACAGTTGTAATTTACTTTATGAAAAAAAAATTCATGAATGAAAAAAAAGAATTCATGAATGAAAAAAAGAATTCATGAATGAAAAAAAAAAAATTCATGAATGAAAAAAAAGAATTCATGAATCTTAGAATCATTTCTACTTTTTGCTTTTTTTTTCACTTAAATATTATTGAAACTTGACCACGGTTTTAGTCAAGTGAATATCTCTATTTACTGTCTGCAAAGATATTAAAAAGTGATATCTTTGCCGAATGGCATGCAGAATAATGTGGTGATGCCCAGCATAAATTTGGATTGCATTCCTTCACCCCAAGACTCACATCAAAGGCCTAAAAACAGTAAAATATCATAAGAAAAAATATTTGAATTACATTAAAATATGAAATAATTTGTTTGTTTAATATAAATTCGTTGCCAGTTGGGTCAGTATTTGTTGTATATATTATTAAATATTTATGAAGTTCTTTTGGAAATTCCAAGATGATTTTTAGGAATTTTTCTAGCGATTTTATCAGGATCCACATTGTGCACAATTGTGTGTGGGGAGTAGGATTATCTAAATGTTTGTGAGGATAGTTTTGGGACCAGATACAAACATGGACAGATTTGAAACAAAAGTAAACCAAAATATCACCATCTCAAATACTATTACTACTAATAGTACCATATATATATATATATATATGCAGAGAGATATTACTGTGTGTATGTACATAATTTAATCCTTCGTTGGAAATTTATTTTGTCAGTCAGTCATTTAATCTTCTGCAACCGCTAAACAAACCTGTTTTCTCGAACTAACAATAGCCTTAGGTTTTTAGAGATCATCGGTTGCTTACCATGAAATATATAATATATATATATATATATATATATATATATATATATATATATATATATATATATATATATATATATGTTATGAATATATTTATGGCAATTAAGCTATACAGAGGCTTCTGTGTTTCATCTTTATATTTTTAGCCTTACGATTCCCTATGGAGATAAAACATGGAACCCTCTGTGTATCTTAATTGCCATAAATATTTTCATAACTTACCACCTAGCTCTACTCCCGTGTTGAGCACTGTTGTAGTAAATACTGAATATCAATACATAAAATGCTATAAGCAGATATAATATTTTATGTAGATGCATGATATGTATATAGTTACCCACGGACACTTGTTTCATCGTCTCCACTCATCAGTGTGGCTATATATGTACATGAATATATATATATATATATATATATATATATATATATAATGTACATATATTTTGGCAGCAAATCGTTATCAAGGCATGCTTGATTAAATACAACAGTTTTCTTTCTGTATTTTTTGTTGATTTTCTCGATATGCCGAGCATTTTTTCTTGTTTCACTTGGTAAGTTGTGTATTAGGTTGTCGAGTGATTTTTTTTGTCAACCATTTTCCTTGAGCGCTTTCCATCATTGATCACCATCAGGAGCAATTTTATTGTTATTAAAGAGGCTTTCTTCTGTAATATATAAATATATAGTTTTTAAATCCCCGAAACAGTGTTTCATGGTAATCAACTGATGATCCCTTTAAGAATTTTGGTACTATTGTTTGTTCATGTAAGTAAAACGATTCAACGATACAGGAAATAATGGACTTACTGACAAAAATATCTGCTTAGTTACACAAAAAAACAGAAAACCTGTAATGTCTGATGAAGTTACTGGATCGTTAACCGAAACATGTGTAACTAAGCAGATAAAACGGTAATAAAAAATAAAACATATATTTGTTCTGCAATAGTATTGAGCACTTTCTTCAGGTTTTTACTAATTACCATTTTTGCTATATATATATGTATGCTGTAATTGATGCTTGTTTTCTCACAAACTCCTCCAGTTTGAAGATAGACCCCATAACCATCCACATTCTGAAACTACATTACCCAGTGTACATGGATAAGTATGATAAACATTATTATGCAGTCTCACTCATAAAACAAGATGTAACTTTTTACATTCAAACAATACAGTTAGTGTTATATTTCGCTGATGACCGATCGTCAAATGTGTTTTAATTTCTAAAAAAATCAATCTTTGTTATCTGGAATCAGGAAGTCGAGTGAACGGAACAACTCACACATATTTTGCCAATTCCTTAATTTTTTTTCATTCTTTTTGTTTGAAAATTAAAATAATATGAGAAGAGATAACAAATGATGTGATAATCGACTTATTTGTGCACGCAATATTTTTTGATATTTAAAAATATTTCATTTACGTACCAGGAAACATCGTCGTTTTTGAAGTTTGCATGCAACGTTGTATTTAAAGAGGAAAAAAGACTTTCATAGTTACATCGTTCAATATGATATTTTAACTCGTTCGAAACTGTTGCTCAGAAATGGACAACGCCACAAGCCTAACACTTTCTCTCATTACCAAATTCCATGTTACCGTTTTTGTGATTTTTATCATTTAATAATTTTCAGAAAAATAAAATCTCATTTACTTGTGGAAAGATTGCTAGCTTTCTCTAGAATTCCAGTGACAAGGTTCAAATATTCTCTGCATTTTTACGGTAGGCATCTTGTTGCTACTCCCCCCCCCACACACCGTTTTTCATTTTTCTTGACCATCGCACTATTTTATGCTTTACCAGCCTCGCTTTGTGCCACACAAATTGTGTTATTTTTCAGATTCTAGGATTTTTGCCTGCTTTGATTCTCTCGGATACATCCAATATTCTCATATATATATATATATATATAAGAACAACTAGTTAATAAAACATGTTAAAAAATACTTTGGAAAAGAGTTAAAAACATATTTAATTTTAAAAAGGAAACACTAAATAAATGGATAGTCCTTAATCTGCAGAGTTTAAAAGAAATACTTTCCTTCTCATCAGAGGGTAGGATTTAGCAAAATGCGGGATCGGATTTTGCTTGCAAAAGTATTAAATGAAACTACAAGTAAGTCCTAGATCTTACTTGATAACAAAAAGTGAAGCAGAGGGAATATGGTGAATAAAAAAGTAATTTCACGTGAATGGATAGTCTGGTGAAGGGTAAAATTTCCAATGATGGTAAAATCCAAAGATGTAGAATCCAAGAAAGTTAAAATTTCATTTGCACAAGTAAAATCCAAGCGAAATATATATATATACTTACTATTATTATTTACAATGATACTGAATTAGTTTCTGGAGATATGACGAAAAAAAGACTTATTTTGTCTATCCATAATTTTTAAACTCTGAAGATGAAAAAAATGAACAGAAGAAAAAAATCTCAACATTTTTAATCAATTTTTTAAAAATTTATTTATTGAATCTTTTTTTTATTTATTTCAAAATATTTTATTCTGATTTGTAAGGAATATTAAAAAGTGGAAAAATGTTTTATTTTAAAAGAATCTAATGCTGAATTTTTGCTGGATTCATTGCTTCAGCAGATCACCCCTCGCTACCGTTCTAAAAATAACTGGTTGTTTACTTACAAAATAGAATAAGTTTGGCACAAAATTCATTAAATTTTCCCATTACATTTAAAGAGGAAAAGAGACTTTTTATATTTACATTATTCGATATGATTTTTTGTATTCATTCCAAACAGTTACTTGAAAATGTATAATTCTTTACGGATTTTCTGCAGACATCAGCCAAGTCGAGTTTTCCATCGACACCAAAATCAACAGAGTTAAGCTAATTTTAAGCTGGTTTGTTCTCTGTTGATTGGGATATGTCTTTAGCCCTGTGCAGTTCTAGGAGGTCCATCCTCTCAAGTTTTGTTTTTTTCCTTTGAAAAGGAGTTAGTTTATTGCCAATCGCCTGAGGCACCTCTACTGGGGAACGCTGATGGTGCTGCCCAGGCATTTTTTGCAGGCTAGAGTTCTCTCCTAATACAAAATTATTGCCACCATCGGGTTCCTCATAAAGTTTTACTCCAGAAGTATTATTTGATCTTTTGATCTTAGTATAGAGCCATGTTTTCAATTCAACATTACCTGACAGACGGTCAGAATCACCGCATTTATTTTTGGAAAGTGATTTTCAGGATGTGTGTGTGGGGGAAAGGGGGATAGCAATTTAAAAAAAGAAAAAACTATAAAATTATGAATCTAAAATATTTCCTAAAAATGTTGATTGCATATTCATTCAATGGTTATTGATCAGTTGATAGTTTGTTATTTGCAAGATGGCTGGAGTGATCTCTCTCCCTTTCGCCCAATTTCTTTCAAATTGTGTGTGTGTTGAATGATGAAAAATAAGAAAAGCAATCTCAGTAAAAACATTTTAAAAATTTGTTGAAAAAGATATTAAACAGAAGTCTTTCAAATGATACCTGCATTGTTATTGAGGTTTTGAAAAAAAATCGATATGTCATTAATTTTTTTGTTTTTAGCTTCATCCCATTTTCTAATAATAAGCCATACTTTAATACATTTCTCCAACTCTCCTGAATAATATTCCAGTTTAATAAAATCAAACCAGCATAAACAATGACATCTACATTTAATTTTATTCGATCTTGTTTGGAGATAGGGTAATTTATTAACTGTTCTATTGCCATATATGATGGTGTCTATTTTTGTGGAGAGGATAATATAGTATCTGGTCTGTTAACGTGATATCATACTTACAGACATAACCGTCTCATTTTATAGGGATACTCCGGAGTATTACCTCTTCTTTTTAAAATTTGTTAGCATAGTATCTGTCCTGTTATGATAACGTGTTCATTCATTGCCACTTTATTTTTGACAGACTGTAACCCTTTGCAAATACTTGCTAGGAAAATGTCATACCTCTGATAATTATTGTAATCATCATAGCCCATTTCATATGTGTGTTGACTCTAGCCCATTTCATATGTGTGTTGACTCTAGCCCATTTCATATGTGTGTTGACCCTAGCCCGTTTGATGTGTGTGTTGACCCTAGCCCGTTTTATGTGTGGGTTGACTCTAGCCCGTTTGATGTGTGGGTTGACTCTAGCCCGTTTGATGTGTGGGTTGACTCTAGCCCGTTTGATGTGTGGGTTGACTCTAGCCCGTTTGATGTGTGGGTTGACTCTAGCCCGTTTGATGTGTGGGTTGACTCTAGCCCGTTTGATGTGTGGGTTGACTCTAGCCCGTTTGATGTGTGGGTTGACTCTAGCCCGTTTGATGTCTGATGTACATGCTGGCATGTGTTAGATGGAAAATAGATTTTCTGTGAACATTTTTTAATTGCAAACTAACTTTTAATTATTCTAAACGGTCAAAATAGCTTCTCCCATCATTGCGTAAAAAATATTAGTGGCAGAAAACCTGATAATTTTCCATTGTGGCTTATTTCAGATAGCTTGGAGTTATCATACTTTCTTTCAGAATTCGAGTTTCTTTGCATTTTAAACAAAAACATATAATTAAAAAAAAAAAAATCATTGCACAAAACTCTACAGACATGAATATTAATCACTATGATATTAATCACTATTGCATTAAGTGAAAGTAAATGAAAGTATACCATAAATTAAAAATGTAGAAAACACAACTTGATTCAACATTAAATTACAGAAAAAATGTCAAGTTGCCATTTAATAAAGCAACCAAATAATTTTTTTTTAAATTTATACTAATCATCTTTAAAAACTTACAAAAATAAAAATATCAAAGGTATTCAGGTACACTATTGTCCAGCTCGCAAATAGTATGCAACTGTCTTTAACTCATTTTTAATGCACGTTTTTGTCTTTGTACATTTTTCTGTTCTTTTTAGCACTCATTTTTTTCCTGTGAAAGGAGTTGTGTTTGAAGACTGTTAACACGGTTCGTTGGAAACGCTGTCGACACGAGTTAGTATATAAAAGAATAATGAAAATATTAGAAGGAATTTTCAATAATTAACAATTATATTACGTTTATTTATCAACAAAATGTTTCATACAAGATGGAAGGTGTTGATGTCCCTAATTTTCGAGAGTAGTATCTCTTCTTCAGTGGGAAAAATAAAAAGAAACGTGTACAACTGTTCGGCGAGGCTTTCCTTTGTTTTATTTTTTAATTTATTTCTTTATTTCCGAAAGTCAGTATCGCGGACTGGCTGTCAAATCAATTTCCAGGATATGAATAGTGATGGATATTAAGTATTGTTAGAAATTATTTTTTTCCTGTTTTTCTATCACATTTATGTCCATATATATTATTCCTTAATTGGAATTTTTTATTTTGAGATGAGCATTTTATGTTAATTTTATTTTTATTTCGGACTATTAGTCTCATCTTTATTAGTTGTTGTTTTGTTTTTTTGTTTTTTTTATCTTTTTATTGGTTCACAACGTTTCGGCCAACTTCCTCTGATGAAGGCCAGAGGAAGTTGGCCGAAACGTTGTGAACCAATAAAAAGATTAAAAAAAAACCCAAAACAACAACTAATAAAGATGAGACTAATAGTCCGAAATAAAAATAAAAATTAACATTTATGTCCGTTAGTAAGTTTATATTTTTTTTGCATATGTTCATACCGATATTATCGCTATAGCTGATTTAACTATTATTGTTATGTTTTCATACAGATTATCATCAGATAGCTCACTGACAACAACCAGTGGTGTTCCCTGAAATCTGGGTGACAACAAGTCTCTCCAGATTTCTAGTACTCTCCATCGCTTTTGATAGCTTTTATAAATTTGCATCATCGCAACAGCTACTTGCTATTGACTTCTTGCTGGCAATGACCATTATTCATCACTGGAATTTGGGTGTCAACAAGCCTCCCCAAAGTCCAAATTCTCTTTGTACTCATTCAGTGGAGGTTTGGTTAGTGCTTTCTCTCCTCAGCCATTCCATTCTCCTTGATCCTTCTCTACTATTTGGTGTAGTGCCAATTGATGCAGGCACTACAAATTTTGTTTTTTAGGAAGGGGAGTTAAGTTTCAGTTTTCTTGGTTCTATGTGATGTTCCCCCATCTTTCCATTTAATTTCTGTTGCAGCTTCCATACAGCCGATTAGTTCATGTGTTTTTCGTTAATATTTCAGGCGTTATTATTAATAATAATAATAATTACCACAAGTTATTAAAAGCGATTGCTCATTGGTAAAAACAAGTGGTAGTCCCTAAAGTCTGAGTGATTTCCAACACTTTGCATCTCTTTCAATAACTGTTGTAAAGCATTTTGCATTATGACAACAGCTGTCTACCATTGATTTCTCACCATGGAAAGATTGCTGGCTTTTGATAAAGTTCCAACACTCTCCATTAGAGGTATGAATGCCCCCCCTTCCGTTCTCTGTCTTTCCATCTTCCCTGACCCTTCACACTAGTTTGTGCACTGCCGGCCTTGGTTGCTGCAACACAAAGTTGTGATTTTTCAGATTCTAGAATTGCTCCCATCTTCAATTCCCGTAATTACATCCAATGTTTTTTCTATATTTTTGTTTCTATTTACCATAATACTGGGTTAGTTTTCTGTAGATATTTGGACCTATATTATTCCTGATGTTTATGAGCAACCTCTCTGGTACAAACATGTCTACATTGTTTTTACATATATGCAAAAAAGTAGTAAAACCATATATAAAAAGAATAACAGGATTTATTTGTGCTTATAAATAATACATCAAATTATGCACATTTATTTGTGCTTATAAATAATACATCAAATTATGCACATTTATTTGTGCTTATAAATAATACATCAAATTATGCGCATTCATCAAAACTTCCTAATCCGTGAATATATGAAAAGACAGACTTACCAAAATGTCTAAGGTTACATTGATATATCTCGTCTCCTTGGGTTAGGAGACTGGCTACATATCACAAAACTGAATAAAATAGAAGCAGTGAACAACAGTGTTGTCTCTGCTGCTACAAGATCAGGCTGTTTAAAGATATTGGCTTTCTAGCCTAAAATGCATCAAGCATTAATGTTTTTTTTTTCTTTCCGTTTGCGCAACTTAATGTTCTGCAAAGTCAAAATAATTCACTTTCTACAAAACAACCAACGAAACATAAACATTTGAAGATAAAAAATGACTACATTCAGATATAAATTCAGTCATAATTGCAGAATTCACTCTAAGTCGGTTTGGCCGGCTCTTTCCAACAAGTTTATTATACTCTGAGCACTGCATGACCGGGCACAGTAAGCCAAGGTTGCTTATGTTATAAGTGCAAATACTGGATTTAGCATTAAATGATATAAAAAGGGTTGATATGCCGTAAGACAAAACAAAAACACCATGAATAATTATATAACAGTATTACTTATAAAATGAACTAAATATAGAGACTCACAAAAAAATAAATTTTACACAAACTTTTTAAATGAAAAAAAAAAAACGTTATTGCGAGTTCACATGCAAGTCAGCGACATGTATTTATAATATCTTCTTTCTATGTCTTTCCTGTCAGACAGCAGTTCTTTGTTTTTAGTTACAATCTGCTGTTGCGTTGCAGTAATTCTTTCTATGAACCACGATCAGCTGGCTTGCTTTTGAAAGGGTAGAGGAGGATCTCGTGTATTTGTCAAGCATAGCTTTCAACTTGCCATGCGGTTTTTCCTTTTCTTTTTCCTGCTCGCTTTTCCTTCGATCTTGATGCATTTCATTTCAGTAATTTCATGCTCACAGCTTAGATGCTGATGCGACATTAACTCGGCACGTGAGTCGTCAATATGCGAACGTATTTAAATGACGGAGACCGTGATTACGTTATAAATATTTGGAGATATAAAGAACTTAAAATAATAATAAAAAAAAACTTTTTTCCAAAATGACTGGATTCGGCATCAAAAAGGGTTGATATGCCATAAAACAACCAAACCAATGTTGTCATTTGAAGAATTAAACTAAAAAACAGAAAAGCTGATATAGAATTCTGAATCGTGTTTTTTTTTTTATTATATATATATGGGTGACCATGTAATTAAACCAATAATTGATCGCTCTTATTGTTACTTGATCTCGGATTCCACAGTGACCCAATCAAAAAAAAAAAAAAGAAAGATATTTACAAGTAAACCGTGAAAGTTTGAATCTCATCTTTGTCACCAGTTGTAATCTTTAGTCCCAGAAAAATTTAGAATATATTTAACCACAAATAATTTTAGAACTCGCTCCAAGAAAATAACCAAAAAGAAGAAAGTGAAAAAGTTATACGTTTAGACATACTGGACGAGTTCAAATAATATTTTATGTGGGTAAGAGCAGGTTAGCTGTGACAAAGAGAAATCATGAATTAAAATTGTATATCATTAACTCCATGCATTAGAAAAAAACAACCCCAACACTGAATTCAGTATCTACATGCCATTTTTTTTTTTTTTAAATGACAAAACTATAATTTTGATAGTTAACTGTCGATATAGAAAACTTTAATTTCCGAGTGGATTTATTTTTTTAATGTTAGTGTACTTACATCTGATGAGTACATATAAGAAAATGTTTTTGTATATATAAAAAAAAATGTGTATAAATGTTTTTTTGATGTTTTTTGATCTCAATGTTTACATATTGAAACAATATTTTTTTCTGTCCTGTTCATTTATGAACTGGGTTTGTTCACATAAATATCGTTAAAGAAGACAAACAACCAAAAATTTTACCAAATAAATTTATTTCAACCCCATAGAGCCTTTTCAAATGTAAAAGCGTTTGTGGACTGTCTCCCAACTGAAAAAAAAAAAAAAAAAAAAATCACTTGCCGTTTTGTTGTTACTAAGAGGGGGCATAAAATGAAGGAGAACAAAAATCAGTGCACTGCTATTGTTCGGGTGAGATATTGAACATCCGGCCAAGCACCTTGGCCTATTGTGTTGAGCTGTCTGACCTATAAAAATGTATTTGTGTTTTAAAGGTTATAACAGATAATGTCGCTTTCTCATTTGAAAAAGCCCTATCGAGTTGAAATAAATTTATAAGATTTAGCTTCTTTTTTTTTTTTTTTTTAAACTTTTAACCTTGTTTTGTTACTCATTGAGCTCTCCTAATAAAGATGTTATACAGAAATTGCTCTATCCTTTACGGACGCAACACACACACATATATATAATGTGGTTGCATAGTCAAGCTTATGCTTTTAGCTCAATGAATGTTCCACGTTTCCGGTTCAAAGATTCTATTATATGATTCCAGAGCAATTATAAATTGATTTTAATTTAAAAAAGTGTATTAAATAAGACTTTATTTTCTCAACAGCTGTGTCACTTTTAAAGGCTGTACAAAGTTTCGATATTATAGACAAAAAGATCTTAAGAAAAAACGATTAGCCATACATCATTTAAATTTTTTTCTTGAACATATTTTTGTCGATTATATTAAAACTTTGATTGTATAGCCTTTAAAGATGAAACGGCTGTTGCAAAAATATAGTCTTTTAGTTTATATGATTGGTTAGGCTGGTCTGAATCGAAATCAATTTATATATATATTATTAAGTTATTAAAGTATATATGTGGCAATTAAGCTACACAGAATTTGTGTGTATATATATATATATATATATATATATATATATATATAATATGGTAACATCAAATCCATGCATTAGCCTGATGAGTCCTTACAAGGATGAAACATGGAAAATTCTGTGCAGCTTAATTGCCATATATATATATATATATATATATATATATATATATATACTTTAATAACTTACTACCTAGCTCTTTTCACATATTTAGCGCAGTTGAAATAAATACTGAAAATCAGGACATAAAATATATCTTATAAAATTATGTGGATACGTTATATAGGTATGATGGTATGATGTTATGGGGAAACAAAGAAAACAAAATTATAGCATTAAAAAAATATCAACGTTTCGTCTCCATTTTCGGGGGACTTTTTCAGGATGATAAAATGATTGCTGAGAATTAAATTAAACCCATGATGAGGCTCATCATGGTTTTAATTTAATTCTCATCAATCATTTTATCATCCTGAAAAAGTCCCCCGAAAATGGAGACGAAACGTTGATATTTTTTAATACTACAGTTTTTTTTTTTGTTTTTTTTCTCATATATTTTAGTGATGGGATGATTCCATTATTTTTTTTCCGATTCCAATAGAATTACCAATTCCGATACAATTTATGATTCCGATTCTTTCCAAATCTCTAAAGATTTAACTATAAAATTGGTATTTTGTCCCGACTACTGTCAAAACACATCATAAATGTGCATGTATTTTCTCAAACGTAGAAACACGCTTGTGAGGGGAGAGCTTTATAGATTTTAGTTTTACTAGAAATTTAAAATCAATAAATATTTATTTTATTATTACTACCAGCAAGGAAAGATTTTTCTTAAACCAATATCAAATTAAAAAAGATGATTAAAGGAATCGTTTTTGGCATCGGAAAATAGGCACAATTTTTCCGATTCTAATTCCGATACCACAGAAAAGTTCTGATTTTTTTTTTATTCCCGATTCCGATTAACCATCCCAACACTATTAAATAAATATATATATAATTTTAATTTATGAGCATCACACAGAAAGTGGGCCAAGGGGGCTCAATTGTAATTAAAATACAAGGGAATATAGTCTGAGTATTATGTTTAAAACATTTAATTTTTCCTAAGCAATTGTTTCGGCGATTTTGTTTTGGTGTTATGGACGATCAAAGCGCTAAAAAGCGAAAACCAAATAGAAAAAGGACAGATGAGTAATGAAAATGTTTTATTTTCTGATGATTAAATAAATTCCTTGGATTAATTTGATGTCTATCATTCTAATAATTCTTTTTAAATGTTGACCAAATTTGTTGGGTTTCATGTGGAAATTAATCGTTTTAAAAAATAATTCATGAATATTCACTGTCTTTTTAAAATTTCACTTTTTTTTTTTTTATGTAACCAATCCTCACTGAGGAGACTAATTGAACATATTTGCTTAGTAAACAAGAAAAATGTGTGATTTGAAACAATTTTCTGGGAGTGGGGGGATAAAATGGTTAAAACAAAACGACTGTATTCCCTTATATATATATAATGATTTTTAAACCAAATTACTTTTAAATGCAAAAATGAGCTTTAATCGTAAAAGTAAAGCCTTTTAATTGCACAAAAAAAAAAAAAAAAAATATGTTGAATTTTTTATGTTGTAAAATAATATATCGCTAAAATGCTCCAGGCTAAATCGTCAGTGATGTAGAAGAGCCTGAACTCATAAGGGTTTTTTGTCTTGCAACATCAGACTCCTCCACACAGGCAATCCAATTGATTTTGATCTAATACAAGTTTGTGACCGTTACTAACTAAAAAAAAAATTTTTTTTTTTTTTTTTTTTTTTTTTTTTTTTACAAATATTAATAATAGGTGATGGGATATAATCATAAAATAATTGAATATTTATATGGAAAAATGGATGTGAAGTAATAAAATAAACATTTTTGATAGTTTTAAAGATTTCCATAATTTATTTTTAAATGTCCGGATGAATCCAAAAATTCAATACACAAAGTTAAGACGCCAAAAGTGGACTTGGTTAAGCTAAATATTGGACGGGAGTAACTAAACATGAAACAAAATACGAAACCATGATTTATTTAATATATTAATTCAAAAAGACACCATTTATAAAAATGTAAATAATAAAAATTCTCTTTTTTTTTCTTTTTTTTTGTGATAACACAAGTGTGAAAAAAACAAAAATAAATATTTATAGTTTTGAAGTTGCTTTTTTTTTTGATAGCTAGGGTTGTGACAAGAGAATATTCTTTTCATTTTTTTGGCTCTCGAGTATATATGATGATGTGGTTCTTGATTAACTGTGTCGGGTATATACTTGATAGTAAAACAATGAAAAGAATATTCTCTTGTCATGGCCCTAGTTTGCTTAGTAAACAAGAAAACGTGTGATTTGATGCAATTGAAACAAAAAGTGTAAAAACCAAAATTTTTATATTTAAAATATATTCAAATGGAAATATTTTATTTAAAAAGAAGTAAGGTACTTGTACAGTTTAGTGAAGACATTAAAAAATGAAAATATCGAAAAAAAAAAGGTTATATTGTACGTATCCGCTTTGGACTGAAGATCTCCGAAAAAAAAACTTTCATTTAATTTGATCGAGTAGGTTTTTGGGTTTTTTTTTTTTTTTACAGCGGAAAAACACGTTCTTATGAGAGCGCATTGAAGTCAGCCATTTTGAAATTTGCTGAACACGTCACGGGGAGATAACTCGATGTAAAGCGCCGATACTCCCTTCCCATCTTTAATTCTAGCTTTTCTTCCTAAAAATCGAACCTTTTGCTCGGTATCATGACACATTTTTTTTTTTCGCTGTAAAAAAAAAAAAAAGAAAAAAAAACTAGTTGATGAAATTAAGTGAAATTTTTTTTTCGGAGAATTTCATTCCATAATGGATACATGCAATTTAACCTTTTTTCGATATTTTCATTTTTTAATGTCTTGACTAAACTATACATGTACCAGAAGTAATTTATACTTTCATAGTTTACATAAATAATTCTTTTCATATTTAAAAATATTAATTTTTACATTTCTGTAAATAAAGTTTTCTTTCTAATATATTTTTAATTATTAGATAGAATGTCTTTCAGAAATTTTATCACATAATTTTGTCATAATGTATCAAAAAACAAGGTAGCTACCTTCAATTGAATTACGAAACCAAAATCAAAGTTTATTATTTTCTTTTTACTGTTTCATGATAGCACAAGAAGTGTTAAAACTAAAATGATTTTTTGAAATAAATTATATCCATGTGGTTTCGTTTTTCGTTTTATGTTTTGTGACTTCCATTCCATATTTTAACTAAACCGAAACAAAAGTTTTATTATGATTATTTTTCTTTTTTGTTTCGTGTTTAGTGATTTCCGTTCCATTCCATATTTTAGCTAAACCGAGCCCACTTTGTACTCAATTTTTGGACCTAACCAAAAGTCCACAATCCTATCCCCATTACCCATGAAAAAATAAAAATGCCAAATATAAAGAAGTCTTTATGGCGCTCATATTCCCAAAATCACATAAATTGATCAAGTAGTTTATTTTTAAAAAATAAATAAAATTTATGACTAATCGATGAGCTCTTGACGCCATTTTGCAGGACAAGGAAGATAATTGAAAATAATTCTAATTTCTATACAAAATTTTGTATAGAAATTAGATAATGATAATAATATGAGCTTAACTGCAAAAATAGATTTTACAAAACACGAAGAGAACGAGTATTGGAAAAATTGGAAATCGCTTTAAAGTTATTTTTTTTAGAAAATAAAACTACTTAATCAATTTACCTGATTTTTGGCGTAAGATCTTTTCTTTCCATAACAAGTACATGCATCATACAGATTTTCCTTTTGTTTTGTTTTTCTTGGAGAGGGGTAGTTCTGAACTAGTACCACGAGTTTTGAAAAATATAAATTCCATTTCGTTAAATAATTTAAATATC
The DNA here is from genome assembly GCF_053919585.1 of Euprymna scolopes. NCBI lineage: Eukaryota > Metazoa > Mollusca > Cephalopoda > Sepiida > Sepiolidae > Euprymna > Euprymna scolopes. The sequence continues at coordinate 176,017,168 of NC_136485.1, read as the reverse complement.
GTCATATCATGGTTATAGATTTCTCCAATAATAATCTCGCCTTTTAAATGTTTTTTTTTTTTTTTTTTTTGCATGTTTTCGTATTCTTCATTGCTTTTGATTAGTTCTAAAAAATCTTTAGTTGAAGAAGTTCCGTTTTTTACAGTATTCGTTTATTTATTATCATTAGGACTACCCGGCATTACCCGCAGCAAAAAGTGTAACCTATTTCTATCAAAACTTATATTCCTTTACCCTTCTCTATCTTTCCCTTTTCCCACTCCCTCTCTCCATCCTCCTTTCTTCACCCAGTCAATTCCTCTCTCTGGAGATACACACATTTTTATTGATTATTATCGAATAAGACAATTAAATCTTTGATTAAAAACAGCTATTTCCCTTTTGTTTAATACATAATCTGTCCCTGCCCCACAGATAAAATATGCGCCAGTTTATGGTTAAAGGCTGAATAATCTTTTCTACATTTTAGATGTTCAACGCCGATAAAGAAAATACTTTGTGGGTGTTTGTTTTGTCGTTTTTGGTTTTATCTCGACAAACATATACATATGCACACAAACAACTGCCCTTTATATATTAGCTTACTTACATAAGATAGTATTACTAACTACACGGATAAAACGACTTTTAAGCTTTCACATCCATTTTATTTGTCATATTTTAACCAGAAAAGAATATCAGCTATTCAAATAAATAATAAAAGATTATAGGCTTTTTTATATTTAACTAAGAAAAACATTTTTGTTAGTATTCAAAACCAAGCAAAAAAAAAAGAATTGTATATTTATTCATTGTTAGCTTTAATTTACAAAGAAGAAATTGTCGATAATTTGTCAATTTAAAAAAAAAAAAAAATGTTTGTCCAAATTTAAAAGAATCTGTCTTTTCTAATGATGAAGATTTCTGAAAAGCTTCATGTTTTTAAAGAAATTCTATCAGCTGTATCTCTCTGTAAACCTTTGTTAATAAATTTATTTTTTAAAATAATTTTTATTGTTATTTTTATTTTTTTTATGTTTTTATATCATCTCTATCTCTACTATTATATAATAGTCGCTTTGTGTGTGTGTGTATACGAGTTCCTTCCTTATAGGTACCAAAATGGCTGAGCCTCTTTTGCAAATTTCACACAAAGCTACTTTATATGTCTGGCAGTGTTCTTAGATATGTTTTGTACGGAAGTTCATTTGACAAGTATCGAAAGACCAAAAATATGATCTTAAAAATAATCTTTCTCTCTTATAGATAAAAAAAAAAAAAAGAATCATTTTTACAGGGGAATATTTTACGTTAAACCGGCTAATTTTATTATTTCTCTTCGCCAATGTAACGTAAAATATTCCCTTGTAAAAATTCTTTTATCTACAAGAGAAGAAAGGCGAAGTTTAAGATGGTCAAGCCCAAATATCAACTGACGTGATATTGTAAACAAACACAGACGGAATTTCATTATTACTTTTTTTTTTTTTTTTTTTTTTTTTTTTTTTGCAAATTAGTCCACCGAGCAAATTATTCCTCGTAATATATAATAATCAATAGATGATTGATTCTATAATAATACAGACGTAATCTGCATAAATTAAGATATCGTGTTTAAGCGTATTGTATGACTGGACAACTAATTGTTTTTTATTATTATTTTTTTATTTAAATGTACTTTTTTATATTGTTTTTAATTATTTACATGTATGTTTTGTATTGTTTTTATATATTTAAATATAGTTTTTTGTAAGTGTTATTATTTATAATTTACATGTTTTCTACACACACACATGACAGCTGGTATTCAAAATGCACTGAACCTTTCGGGTCAAGCTGTCAAAACTGATGTCACCAGTGGTGAAAGGTCAAGCCGAAGTTAGAGCATCTGTAGAGAGCAGGTTATATATATATAGCCTAGAGGAAAGGCAAAAGAAAAGAGAAGCAAACAGCCAGCAAGCAAAGCAACATTAGACGAGCTCGTGGTTCCACCCACATACCCTCCTGTCCACGCTCTTTATCTCTAGCTTGGCACATGCACACAAGGCAATAAAAGAGAAAGAAAATATTTTTTATATTTAAAAGAAAAAAACGAGTTGCATTAAAAGTTTTTCTGACCGATGAAAAATCGACCAGCATGCAACTACACCACAAACAGACCAATATGAGAGCAGCAGACTGTCACAAAGGTCACAAGCATGTGTTCTGCTTTTTGTGGCTGCAGCAATGTTTATTAGCTTGTCGGGGGGTGGTCAGTGGACCTTTTCCACAAGCAGTTTTGCTTCAACCTTGGTTGACCTAACTGATGGAGGCTTACTACTGCTGCTGCTGCTACTACTAATACTACTAATAATAATAATATTGTTAATTTATCAAATATTTCAAGAAAGATGTAAAAATAAATATATCCTGTTTTGACCAAATGACAAAAATCATTAAAGATTCCAACACAATATGTTGTGAACCTGTTGTTTCTGTTGTGAGTTTGTGCAGTGTTTAAGGACCTAACAATCACATTGACAATCACATTGACGACACCTCGGTTCCCGCCAGATCACTAAAGTTAAGCAAACTCTCTTCTGTTTTAAAAGATGTCCCAGATACCTCCTGACTCGAGTCCTAAAATCCCTTCTACAGCTCAAAAATCAAAAATTTCCACCCTGTTGAGACAAGGAAGAAGGAATGGAGAAACAATACTCCCAAAGGAGAAAACATTGAAAACCCAACCTTGTGCCTCTCAGGTTTTACTACAGATTGTAGGAAGCAGTGTGTAGCTGCAAACCGGATCAGAACAAGATGCTGCAGGACTGCAGTAAACAAACGCAGGTGGAGACAAATAGACTCCCCAATCCGTCCAAAGTGCAAGAAAGACCGCCACCCACACACCCCAGGATACAGACCACCTGACCCTACACTGTTCAGTCATCTGATTGGAAGGAGGCAATGCAACAGCCCATCTTTCTGAAGACAATTTCTCAGGCTGGCTAAAAAATCGCAAACCGATATGATACTACTACTACTACTACTACAGTTTATGACAAGTATTTCTTGACAGTTGATTTGAAGATGATCATGTTGTAGTATTATGTAGTGGGGTGAGTTGTCTAGTGGTTGAACTGTTTTTCTATGATTGTATGTAAAATGTTCAATTGGACTATCGGCTTAATGTGTCGTGTGACCAATGGTGCCCACATTGAACATCTTTGAAGATTCCATGAAAAACTTGAGATTACAAGCTTTCTGAATATACCAGATGCGTTTTTATATTCTTAATAATTAATAGAGATATTCAATGTCAAAATGTACCCAAGACTTTTGGAACACCCTGTATCTTTAAGAGATTAATGTAGTTTGCTTAAAGTATTGTCCAGTGTGTACATAAAGGAAATGTAAATATAAGCAGAGATGTAACAGATAAACACAAACTGAATCAAATTAAAATATAACGTTGGGATAAGCTATGCAGTTTCACCTCTTATTAATATTATTATTATTATTTTTTTTTTTTTTTACTTGCATTGTCAGATATTGGCAGGCAATGCCGGGAAGAAAAATATTCAATTGCACACATGCAAATCGATCAAATGCTAAGAATTTCGGTATTTCTACCTATTGTCTAACGGAATGCAGAATTCGACTTAGAAATATTTGAGCAGATATCAGACAAACAGTTGATAGAATAGACAATGGAAAAAAATGTGATTATAAATAAAATCGTCAGAGAGAAAAGGAGTCGTCACATGTCACCATTTCTTCACCAACTGTCTAACCCTGCAGCCCCCCACCTTTTAGTAAACGTCAAAACAAGAATAACAATTTGTCAAAGAAAAGCTGATTGTCAGTGTGAAATAAAAACAATATATTTTTGTAGATCAACTGTGTTGTGATTTTTATGTCATTGTCAGTGTGTGTATAGATTTTGTGGTAATGATAAAAATACATGTAAATATAAGTAGATTGAACAAAGGCATTTTGAACAACCATCCACAGTAATTACATAACAAAATTGGGTTCTTACTTTCATCAGTGTGGACGGATGGAAATTCTGTATTGTATGATATTTCGGGAAAATTTCCTTCCTCAGATATTTTTCGATTTTCATTTTTTTTTCACGTCATTCCCTGTTAGTGTGAAAAATTTAACCATTTTTTGTTTGGAAGTAAAGGTCACCTTTTTCTCTAACAGCACAGAGAAGTAATAACCCACAATTAGACCTTGTATTCAAAGATGTTTGAACCAGAGATGCCAACATAATAGTTTTGTAGATGTAAGTTACAGTGGTGCGGGTGTGTTAGTTGATGATTGTTATGATTGTTGTAATATTTGTAAGAATAGAATGTTATAGCAAAGTTAATATTCACAGAGAAAATTATTTATTTTAAGCTGTTTAACAGAAAAGAATGTAGAACATAAAATGTTTTAATAGATTGACCTCTAGAGTCTGATGTAGTCTTATGCAGAGGTAATTTTAAAAGTGAGTGGACTTTAGGTAGAATTTTGGGAAAAGATATAATAATTTGGAAGTCAAGAATCGGGAGTAAGAGAGAGTGGATCGAGTCAGACAGTGATAGCTCTTGGAAGGGAGGAGGGTCAGAATATATTAGTCTAGGACCAGCGACAGCTTTACAATGGGGAAACATTGGTAATAAAAGTTGCTGAAAAGACGACTCAAAATTTGTTGATTTATTGGAATGAATCTTTCTAGCGTTTTCCGAGGATCTGTCAAACAAGATCAGTGACGGACCAGGTAGGTTTCTCTGATTGGCCTGACGTTACAATCCCAGTCATGAACCACGATAATATCACACCTAATACTGTGTCAAGATGATAGTACTACGATAATACAAGTGAGATAGCAACATTCACGACCAATGTTCTGATCCCCATTTGACCCCAATTAAAATGAAGGGCTCTCGACTTGAGGAAAGACCTTGCTTTGACAAACTTATAGGATTGACCTTCACTCCTGATCTTGATTGAAGAACCTATATCAGATCTGTTGCTAAAAGCGCTGGAAAAATGATTAGATCATTCCACTGCTCCAGATATGAATCTCACTCCCGATGCAGCAAATAGCTCCTCCCAGACAGTACTTCAATCTATGGTCCTATCCTTGTAAAACATTCACAACAAATACTCGTCTAGCTACAGCAGCTGTACACAAATTCTTTTACTCTCTATTTGCGCTTAAAGCTAAACAAAATTCCATTAACCAAGTTGCTTTGTCCATGGGACACAATACCATGGAGTTGCATCTCAGCTAACTATAACATATTCGTTTTCAAATCTACTGTAAATGTATTCTTGTTGAGCGTCCTCTTATATAATTAAACACCATCACGATGTTGTCTCACCATCAAAGAAAAAAGAACACCAACTATGCGCATGGAACAGATCAGAACGTATGTGCCTTGCATACTCCACATGTGAATTACATGATCCCCAGGATGTTGTAGTCCTGAGCGACAATAGTACCACACATATGGTGTTGTGCCAAGATGATAATTCTACAAGTGAGACAACAAGAACACCAGCAAACGAGGAGAGCTTGATTGTTTATTGAATGACTAATAAATAAAGATTTTAAAAGTTTGCAAAAATTGAGGGAAAAATAAAAAAAACATGTGACAACAATAAATGGAAGAACGATTGCGTTTGAACTGAAGAGATTTTTTTATAACTAATCACCATTGGTTTTAATCATTGCCTGCTTTGTTTCCAGTTTTGAATCCACTTGTGGTTAGCCAAGCAATATAGGCCGCTGCCTAAAAGAATGACACAAAAAAAAAATCAAAGAAAATAAAATAATGAATAAAATAATGAAATCAAACTAAAAAAAGTTGGGTTTTTTTTTTACTTTCGAAGTCACAGTTTAGCAAGGCCAAAAGCCAATCAAGAATCAGAATGAATGCCAAATAAAACATGAGTAACACTTTAGGAGTATTAATATTGGGCAACTGTGTAAATTTGGGGATCAGTCAATGATAGGAATTTGTTAGCATTGGATTTGATGACGACTAAATTGTAATCAGCAGGAAAGCAGTCCCACGGAAATGTGTTCCACAGGTGAGAAGGCTTACAAAGAAACGTTGCCAATGGAAATTCCATCTAATGTTTGGCCCATGAAAAAAGTATAGAGAGTTTTTGTTGGTAGTAAGACAAGATCTTGCTGTGAATGTCTTGTGGCCCTATATCGTAGTGCCACGGTTGGTAGTTGCTTATACACCCTCTCCCTGCAGGGCCAGGTGGTAATTTGGCTGTAGGCGGAGGGATACATAGAAATGCAGCCCAGAATCCCCTTCCTCTCTTTTGCTCTCTTTTCATCTGGACAGCATGAGGTGAGCACGTATTTTCTGTCCCTCTATAGATGAAAGAAAGGGGAGACCCCCTCCTCTCATCATTAGTTAGGTTAGTTAGTTTTAAGGAGTTAATTGTGTTCAGTTTATTGTATGAAAACATTTGGAAAATAAAATAGTAAAGATCTTATACAATTGTGTCGTGCGTTATTTGTTCGTGTATTGAATATCTGCCTAAGGTCAAAGGAAATGGGCTTGAAGACGAAGAAGATTCCATACAGAATGACACCAGAGTGGGGACAGGTTAGGGTTAGGGTTAGGGTTAGGGACACAGCTCTGAGTGAAGGATACGGTCACACCCAACATTTCAGGTATGCCTTTGATCTTACCTCTGATAAAAGGACATTTAGTGTAACACGTGGGTCGGTCACACGCCAGTGACCGGCTGATCGTGTTATAATCTTATAGGAAGGAATCAATCAACTCACTCAATTTACATCATCATCATCATCATCATCATCGATTTACAATGATGTAAATTTAAGAAATAAATTACGTTTTGTAAGAAAAAGCAAAAAATAAAATCTTTTTCCTTCAAGCAGAATTTAAATCATCTTCCATTTTGAAGTAAAAGTCACATTTTCCTTCAACCACACAAAGCATGAACAAACTTTCTCAAATCCTAAAATCCGAGTAGAAAATAAGACAAAATAATAAAGTGGTCTTATCTTCTCTAACTTTCTATGTATATACGCGTACATATAAACCCAACGAACAAAGATAAGTAATATTTGTCACTAGAATCTAATTAGTAGTGTTATGTTGTTCCCTCTTCATATTTTGCTCTTTCTCTTTCTGTTTATCTAAGCCTCGCGCTCTTTTTATTCCTTTGTTGGGTTTAATGACTTTGTTTGATAAAAATTCAATATGGCGTAATAGAAAAATGAAAAGGTATTTGCAGCTTATCTTCCAATTTTCGGATTTTGATGATGTCAAATCACATTTCAGTTTTTTTTTGACGAATTGATTGTTGCTATTTCTTCTAATGAGTTAAGGGTATAATAGATTCACTGATCGATATAAGAATTAAGTGATTAATTTTGCGCTATGAAGCTATGAAACAGATACTGTCAAGAATTGTTTAAGTCAACTGAATTAAAGGAATACATTATAAGATGGTCAGCATCATGAATTTTGGAATATAACTTTTTTTCATTTATTCTCTCTCTCTCTCTCTCTCTCTCTATATATATATATATATATATATATATATATATATATATATATATATATATATACTCTTTAATTGTTTTTACATAAGCAGTAATATGTCGCAACACAGTCATGAGTGTTAGCTATAGTTACCAGTAATTTCAGGCAACACAGCTTATAGGAAAGCAAAATAACTTCATATATATATATATATATATATATATATATATATATATATATATATATATATATATATATATATATATAATAAAAATTACAATTGGATTTACATTTTTGGATTTTACCGTCATTGGATAATTTACCTTTCACCAGACTATCCATTCACGTCAAATCACCTATTTCTTCACCAAATTCCCTCTGCTTCACTTTTTGTTATCAAGCAAGATCTTTGACTTACTTGCAGTTTCATCAAATACTTTTATATGCAAAATCCGATCTCGCATTTTGCTAATTCCTACCCTCTGATGAGAAGGAAAGTATTTCTTCGAAACTGCGGATTAAGGACTATCCACTTATTAAGTGTTTCCTTTTCAGATTAAATATGTTTTTAACTCTTTTTCAAAGTGTTTTTAACATGTTTTATTAACTATTTTCTCATATATATATATATATATATATATATATATATATATATATATATATATATATATATATATATATATATATTAGAATGCAATTTTTCTTTCAGGTATCGAATCCTAAAATAAAACCAAGAAAAAAATGAGGGTCTAACATAAACGAGATTCCATTATCCTATCTTGCCTATTTTATTTCCTTTCCATTTTCCCTTAAAATTATTCGACGATATCTATGCAAATGACACTACCATCTAAAGCAACACTTCAAAAGTCAGCAATAGCCAAGGTCTTCTTGATTCTCTCTCTTCTGCTCTTTTCTGATCTTAAGCAAGTGATGCAATGGGGAAAAAAGTGGCTAATTTTAATGCATCGAAAACAAAGCTTCTATCTTTTTACTATAAACGCTCTGATCACCACATTTTTTCTTTTTACTCATGTTCACCCCTAACAAGTATCGCCAATAGGACATGAGGTGCTCCTATTTGGGACGATGCCTAGGAAAGATTAACAAGATGTTGGTTTACATTACATTTGAACTTCTGCATATCAGTACAATCAGGTAAGCCAGTAACAGGAAGAGAATTCTAGCTGTTCAAGGGAAGAAACTATTAGAGTAGAAAGCTTTCTGGCATTTAGGGACGTCAACAGTGAAGGGGTGTGATTTTGTTGTTAAGCGGGTTTGTCGACATTTGTAAATCGAGGGGGCACCAGTGCAAGAATTCATCAGAACACATTCAATTAAAATATTTGTAAAACAGGCACAGAGATGCAGCATTGTGACGATGGTATAGGGGTTGAAGCTTAGTTGGCAAAGTGAGACCTATTAGATTAAAGACTCATTTTTGAACCCTATACAAGATGGGAGAGACTAGTGGTAGATGCCGTAGATCAGCTGTGGCCTTGTAGAGGTACAAGATACTCTCAGGTGTGAGTGGTATTTTAGCTCGATAGAAAGAACCCACTTTCTTTGCAGCAGCCTTCGCAATGTCCTCAATGTATTTGTTCCAGTTCATATTGCCTGTGAATGTTAAGCCAAGGAGTTTGAAGGAAGAATTCTCAGATAAGGTGTTATTTGTCATGGATATCAGTGGTTGGAGAGGTTTCTTGTAATTGTTAAAGGAGACCAGCTTAGTCTTACTAGCATTAAATGTTACCATACATTTACGGCCCGATTCCACTATGGTCTGGAGATCATTTTCTAACTTGGCTCAAATTGTAATGAATGGCTCTCCTCTTGAGGAAGCACTGCTTTTGACATCTTTTGGGACCGACTTTCATTCCTGATCTGAAATGGAAGACTTGTATCAAATCCACTATCAAAATCACCAGAAAAATGGTTGGATCATTCTACCGTTACTCACTTTCGACCTAATCTTCAACCTGCATAAAAGCCAAAATGTCCAAAAAGAGAGTACTGTTACTACATCTGGGGAGAGACTGCTCAGAGCACCTTTTTTGCCTGAACATGTTTCAAAACTGGTCTACTCCTGCGAAAAATTCATGGCAATCACTCGTCTAGCTACAAACATTGCCAACAAGTTTCCTTTCTCTTTATCTGTTCTTAAACCTAAATGAAAATTCCATGAACAAACCTTCTTTCTTAGAGCTGCCCATCTGTGGAACACAATACCACTAGGCTGCTTCCCAGCTAACTATAGCATAATCGTTTTCAAGTCCAATGTAAATTAATTCTTGTTGAGCTGTTCTCTTAAATAATCAATTTCTACCCAATTTCCATTACTGATCATGATAGTATTCACGCATTAACCCTTGTCTTCGAGTGCCTTCTGGGTCTTGGTAAGCAGTGACTTCCTAGTGAAAAAAAAAAAAACGCTTATCGACACTTACCCCTTGTACTCCTAAATGTTTAAACTAGTGATGCCAAAATAAGAGTTTTGTAAATTAAAGTAACCGTGTGGGCGCAAGCTATGCACGTGGAACAGGTCAGAACGAATGTGCCTGCATGATCCCCAGGATGTTGTAGCCCTGAACCACGATAGTATCATATAGTGTTGTGCTAACAATAAAAACACCAGTAAATAAGGAGAGCTTGATTATTTATTGAATGACTAATAAATAAAACGATTTTAAAAAATTTGCAAAAATTGAGGGAAAAAGAAAAAAAAAAAGAACTGCAAAACATGTGACAACAATAAATGGAAGAATGATTGCGTTTGAACTGAAGAGATTTTCTTATTATAACCTATCAACATTGGTCTTAATCAACCGTAGCATCGTCTGTTTTGGTTTCCATTTTGAATACGATTGTGACTGACCAAACAACATATGCTCCTATATAAAAGAATGACAACAAAATAAATTAAGAAAAGAGTTGAGTGAAATCAAACTAGGAAAGTTTTTCCTTTTTTGTTTACTTTCGAAGTCACCGTTTATCAAGACCAAGAGCCACTCAAGGATAAGAGTTAATGAGATGAGAACGAATGCTAGTTAAAAGATGAGTAACACTTTAGGAGCAATAACGTTGACCAATGATATAAGGCTTGCCACGTATGAGTTTTGGTTCTCAACTGAAGTGTGTTTTCTGTCCCGACCCTAACCCAACGAACTCAAAGTGATTTTGTTAGCATCGAATAAAGCCAAACTCTCTGCAAAGAAATTAGCACCTAACTTCATCCTTTGTGATCAGGGTCGCAAATATCCTAAGATGGAGTATTATGACCACGTCTGGTGTGGAGCTAGTCAGAGCACACTTTCCTGTCTGGTCAAGATACAAAATTGGCTTCAAAATCTAGTGGGGGTTTCCTCTTTATCCACTCGCTTCCTCTTTCTCACAGAAGAGACGTAGTGTCTATCTTTGCTCTATTGTTATTTTCATGGCAGGTACTCGACTAAGCTTCATCTATAGACCCCCCCCCCTCTCAATGTGAAGCATTTACATAAAACACCCGCCTAGCTACAAACATTGACAACTATTGCCTTTATTTATCTTACCTCTAACCGTGCATAAAACTAAAAGAAAACTCCATGAGCAAAGTTTGTTTCTTAGAACTGCTCGTCTGTGGAACACAATGCTTCCGGTCTGCTTCTCAGCTGACTGTAACATGGTTATTTTTAAGTCTGACATAAACAAGTTCTTGCTGAACTGTTTTCGTAAATAATCATTTTATAACTAATTTCCAGCATAACCGTTTATCACAGAGTTCACACATTACCTCTTATTCTCGAGTGGCCTATGGACCTTGATAAGCAGTGACTTCCTAATGATAAAAGAAACACTCACCAATACTTACCTCTTGTACTCCAATATGTTTAAACCAGTGATGTCAAAATAAGAGCTTTGTGGATTAAAGTCATAGCGTGGGTGCAAGCTATATGCATGGAATAGGGCAAACGAATGTGCCTTGCATATTCCACACTTGCATTACATGATCCCCAGGAGGTTGTAGCCCTGAGCCACAACAGTATCACACACATATGATGCTGTGGCAAGATAATAGTACCACAAGTGAGACAACAATAAGAACACCAGCAAATAAGGAGAGCTTGATTATTTATTGAAGGAGTAATAAAAAGATTTTTTAAATTTGCAAGAATTAAGGGAAAAAGAAAAAAAGGAACTGCAAAGCATCTGACAACAATAAAAGAAAAAAAAATGATGCGTTTAAACTGAAGAGATTTTCTTATTATAACCAATCACCATTGGTTTTAATCAACCGCAGCATTCTCTGCTCTGGTTCCAGTTTTGAATACGCTTGTGGCTAACCGAACAGCATTGGCCGCTCCCTAAAAAAATATGACAAAAAAAAAGAAAAAGATAATAAATGAATAAAATCAAACTGGGAAAATTTCTTTCTTTTGTTTTTTTTTTATTTTCGAAGTCACCGATTATCAAGGCCAAGAGCCACTTAAGGATAAGTGTTAATGAGATGAGAATGAATGCTAGCTGAAAAATGAGTGACAACAATGTAAACTGTGTTTGGTTAATTTTGGGGGAGTTCATGACATTAATTTGTTTACATAAGAGTTTTATGACGACTAAGTTTTAATCAGCAGGGAAGCATTCCTATGGAAATGTGTTCCACAGGTAAGAAGGTATAAAATACAGTAAGTTCAGAAACATTCCGTATAAGTTTTTTTTTTACTCACCTTCACCCCAAACAAGGCATGTTGCCACTTGGACATAATGGGCTACTAATTGGGACCATGGCTAAGAAAGATTAAGATGCTGGTTTACGTTACATTTGAACTTCTGCATATCAGTACAGTTTGGGAAGCAGGCAGGGAATCCCAAAGTTTAGCTGTTCGAGGGAAGAAGCTATGAGAGTAGAAGGCTTTCTGCCATTTAGGGACCTCAACAGTGAAGGGGTGTAATTTTGTTGCTAAGCGAGTTTGTCAGGGATATGTATGTCAAGTTGGCACAAGTGTAATAAGTTCATGAGGGTATACTCTATTAAAATACTTCTCAAACAGGCACAGGGATGCAACATTGTGGTGATGGGACAGGGGTTGGAGCCAAGTTGACAAAGTGGGACCTATTACATTGGAGACCTTTTTGGACCCTATCCAAGAGCCTAATACATGCACCAGCCCGATGGGCGAATGATGGCCTTGTAGAGGTACAGGATACTTTTAGGTGTGAGTAGTTTTCTAGCATGGTAGAGAGAACCCACCTTCTTTGCAGCACCATTTGCAATGTCCTCAATATATTTGCTCCAGTTTGTATTTCCTGTGAATGTTAAGTCGAAGAGTTTGAAGGAAGAATTCTCAAGTGGGGAGTTATTTGTCATGGATATCAGTGGTTGGAGAGATTTCTTGTAATTGTTGAATGATAGCAGCTTAGTCTGAGTAGCATTAAATGTTACCATCCACGGCCCCATTCCACTATGGTCTGGAAGTCATTTTCTAAGGATTTAGACATTGTCTTAGATTTGTGTACATCATCTGTGAAACAACACTGTGGGGATGTGATAGGGGCTGGAACTTGTGTAATATTGTCGTAGGGTGTATATATTATGTATACACGTGTCTTCTAGTTGTTAGATTGTATGAGGGTGTATATACGTTTGTATATATGTCTCACATTCATCTATTTGACGTGTATATACGTGTGTTCATCTATGACCATCTAGCGTTGTGATCGTCTAATCTAGAGTTCGTTGCGTGTGTGTGTGCAATTAATTACAGTTTATAATGGGACAAAAATATACATAAATACCTTTACAACACAAAGGACGAATAACAATTATTGGCGTTTCAATATCTGGCAAATCGGGAATATAGCTGGTCTGCAATGGGAATTCTCTCGGGTTTTATTTTCACAACTTTTTATTCCAGAGTGCTTTTCCCCCGTTTTGGAAAGTTGCAACGCTGATTCTGACTATTGCCATTTCTGATCCCCTCTACTTTACGATCTGAAGACCGTCTCTGTCCCTCTCCTGACTGACTGACTCAACTAATCTTCATGTATCTCAAAAAGACCATCCCCCATTCTAAATGACGTCATTAGTATACGTTACTAAGATAATCACCTGATGCTTTTACATTTCACTATATACGGCATAATCACGTTGACACACCAGTTCTCGTCAGATCACCAAAGTTAAGCAATATTGAGCCTGGAAACAATGCCGAGATAAGCGGAAAGCACATACAGCACCTAGAATTCCCAAATGGTCACCCATCTGGTACCCTGATAGTAGCCCCTACATCAAAGTGGCACTGTGCCTTGTTTGGGGTGAAAATTGAATAAAAAAAATAAAAATAAAAAAATTCTAAAATATTTTGATTATTCTAAAATATTTTAGCTGACAAAACTTTTTGGCTTGAATAATCATAATAATAATCGACTAGCACACCATTTGGCATTACCCTGCCAGTGTCTAACACTCAGCAGACAGTGCGACAAAGGTTAGTGTTTGATGCTTCAGCCCAAATACTCCATGCATGGGTGAATGGTGGCTGTATGGAGATATAGGATACTGGCAGATGCAAAGTTTCTAGTTTGATAGAGGGAGTCTATCTTCAATGAAACAGACTTGGTAACACAGTTTATGTACTTATTCCATTTCATATTGCCTGAGAATAGCAGCTTGAAAAGTTTCAACTTTGATCTAAAAGATTTTTTTCCCTTTTTCTTTGTCTTTGATGCTAATTAATGGCTTTTTTTAAATGGAAATCGCTCCAGACAAAGTGTGAAGCTACTTTATGTAAAAAGCTATTTCGAACGATAGATGATTATTACAAAGATATGATAAACCTATTGGCCTTAGTTTTAAAAAGACCAAGGCTATAGGTAGGAGGAAAGCAGTAAACAGGAAGGTTGCAGCGCCTGGAAAGAAGCTATTGGAACAGAAAGTTGGATTACAATGAGGCATCAATACAATGAATCGATGGAGACCACTAGACCAATGAGTTAAACAAGCTGAAACAAAGGAAGCACGGAATAGATGCAATAATTTTGAGGAACACATGTCATAAAGCACCAACAGAAAGTACTGAGACTAACAACATCACGTCTGTGAGAGAGATGCTTCAAAGAAGAAGAAAGGGTATGACGCGTAAAGCAATTATTATAGGAAACACTAAATTTTGAAACAAAGGAAAAAAGTTGGGAATCACTTGTGTAGGCAGAGAAACAAATTTTCTTTTATATATATATAATATCTGCAGAGAACAGAAGAAATCTTTCCTCACTAGATTTTGAAGTGATTTTTTATTTTCAAGGAGAGGTATGTAGTTCTCTCCTACTGTAAGAACTGTGACTCCAGGGGTGGAATGTGGGGTTGAGAATTCAGCGTCCCTGAGGAGGGGGACTCTGATCTGCAAAAAGTGCCTGGACATCCTTGTCAACATTTTCTCTATTCAGGCAATTAACAATAAAGTAACCCCTTCTTGAAGAGAGAAGATAAAGCCTGGGAGGGTGGACCTCCTACAACTGCACAGATACAGCTTTCCACCACAATCAACAGGGAGCATATCATTACAGGAATGGTCTAAGCTCTGTTGATTTTGGAGCCAAGGATTCTGGAGCGATAGAGTGATCCAACCATTTTTTCAGCAATTTATTGAATATAAGTATTCCATTTTAGATGTTCTCGTTCTCTTAATTTTATTCTGTTGTTTTTCAAAGTTCCCCATAAACATTTGTGTTTGTTTACATTTTTTTCTCAGACAAGACATATTGCCACTTGATGTAAAGGGCTACTATTTAGAACCGTGTCTACAGGGGACTACATGTTAAGATTTGTGACATGTCTGTTTACATTATATCATGTTAGTACAGTCAACAAAACAGAAAACAACTGGAATTCCAAAATCTAGCAGTCTGAAGGAAGAAACTATTAGAGTAGACAGCTTTCCGGCATCTCAACTGCAAAGGGGTGGAATTTTGCTGCTTGTTGGGAGTATGTACGTCGAATGGGTACAAGTGCAATAAATTAATCAGAACATATTCCATTTAAGTACTTGTAAAACAGGCACAGGGATGGAACATTGCGGTGATGGGACAGAGGTTTGAGTATGACCGATAGTGCAGATCCTATTAGATTGGAAACTCTTTTTTGGACCCGGTTTAAGAGTGAGAGGCTAGCTGTAGATTCACTAGCACAGATGTGGCAATAATGATACCCCATACATATGTAAATTATTTTTTTATGCTATAGATGATTGTCTGGCATGAGTGATTTTGTAACATGGTAGAAGGAAACCACCTTCTGTGCAGCAGCCTTGGCAATGTTCTTAACGTATCTGTTCCAATTCATGTTGCTTGTGAATGTTAAGCTGATGAGTTTGGACGATGAGTTCTCAGATAAAGTATTATTAGTCATGGCAATCATCAGTGGTTGAGAAGATATCATGTAATTCTTAAAGGAAAGAAGTTTAGTCTTAGTAGCATTTAATGTTACCACTCACTACAAAAAGGTCGTTTTTTTTAGAAACATTGCCTGTGGAAGTCTCTTCCCTTTGCATGTTTCCCACCTGACTGCAACTTGGATGTCTTCAAGTCCAACATAAACAAATTCCTGATAAACCGACCCCTTAAGTAAGACACTTTATCAGATCTCCATTACTAGCGATTACTACGATATTGTCCCATTGATTACTGTACACGCAATAACCCTTATCCTCGAGTGGCCTCTAGGCCTTGATAAGTGGTGACTTCCTTGTAAAAATAAAAAAAGAATATGCGTACATTTGTTTTTCCCTCATGTATTATAGAGTGTTGTGCCATCTGCAAGTATACCCATCTCAGACACAATTTTATCAGGGAGGTCCTTTATGAATAAAAAAAATAATACAGGTCATAGGATCGATCCTTGAAATACTCTGTTGTTTAGATGTACATCCATCAAGGACAACCTGAATTTTAGTCTTGTTTAAGAAGGATCTAATTATATTTAGCATTTGTCCAGTAATACTGAATGATTTCATTTTCATCAGGAGCCTTTCATGCCAGATCTTTTGAAAGGCTTTGAATATATCAAGGGCTACTGCCTTAGCTTCCCCTATCTTATCCAGTGCATGGTACTTGCGGTCAAAGATGACCATTAAAATATGGTCATTTAACGTCCAGAAATACGTATTGATTGGTCATTTTGAAAAAAGAGTTCAGTCCGTTCATGAGACAAAACATAAAGTGCACAAAGTTAAAGTGAAATTGAACAACTGTGTATATTAACTGAACAATTACAGAAATGTTGGAGGAATAATAATAATAATCATAATAATAATAATCATAATAATCATCATCATAATAATCATAATAATCATCATCATAATAATAATAACAATACTAGTAGTAGTGTTCCTCTCTCTCCTCCCCATAAAATAAAAGCATAGCGTCGGCAAAGAGTGGCACCACATCCAATTGAGAAAGGTCAAGGAGGATGGAAAGACTGAGACTGAGAAGAGAAAGCACTAACCAGACCTCCATTGGATAGGTGCAAAGAGAACTGAGACTTTGGAGAGGCTTATTAACACCTAGATTCCAATGAAGACCAATGGTCATTGCTAGTGAAAAATCAAAAGCAACCGGCTGTTGTGATAACGCAAATTTATTTGCTATGGCTATTGAAAGAGGTGGAAAGTACTAGAAATCTGGGGTGATTTGTTGTCACCCAGACTCCATGGAACACAACCAGTTGTTATCAGTGAGTAATCACTTATGATGACTTGTGTGAGAACTCCTAGTGAGTAAGATAAAAAACAACAACAACAATAATAATAATAATAATAATAATAATAATAATAATAATGATAGTAATAATAATGATAATAATAATAATAATAATAATAATAATGATAGTAATAATAATAATAATAATAATAATAATAATAATGATGATAATAATGATAATAATAATAATAATAATGATAATAATAATAATAATAATAATAATAATAATAATAATGATGATAATAATGATAATGATAATAATAATAATTCTGATTTCGTTTATCAACATCTCTCTGGAAAGGAATAGGATTCATTTCCAGAGGATTTCCCTTAATCCAGGCTTCAAACCAGGAGCTTCAAAGATCAAGGGTTTTCCTCAGGATGTTGGTGGTATCTATAATTGCAGAGGTCTGAAGGCCGCCTAAAACATTGGGGATTTGTAGTTTTTTCAATTGTCCTTCCAGACGACTTGATACTACTCCTAGTGTACCAACTATGACCGGGATTATTTGTGTTTTAACCCTGTTTATACGCCTTATCTCCAAGGCCAATGGAGCATAATTGCTCCACTTCTCATTCTCCTTCTCTCTCACATTCCTGTCCCAGGGTACTGAAAAGTCTACAATCTGCCAGGTTTTTGAGACCTTGTCAATGACGACCAAATCTGGACGATTATGTTCCAATTGCTTGATCGTTATGACACTTTTGTCCCACCATACCTCTACCTTGCCATCCTCACTTGTTCTCACTCCTTAAACCATTTTCTAGCACACTTCATCCCAACCTTCTTACACACCTCCCAATATATCCGGACTCCCATGCGATCGTGTCTTTTGCGGTATTCTCTTTGGGCCAGTCCACTACACCCTGCTGCAAGGTGCGCAATTGACTCAGGTCTTACCACAAATCTGGCATTCTGCAGCAACTTCCTCTCCTAGAGCCACTTTTTTGAACAATCGTGTTCCTAATGCCTGCTCTTGTGCTGCACAAACAAAAGCTTCAGTACTCTTAGCCAGATACTCAGCTCTAAGCCATTGCCATGATCTTTCATCAACCACTTCTGCTATATCCTGAAAGAACCTTCCATGCATTTTCTTCCTAACCATGTCCTCTGCCCTTTTTCTATCAATACGTTTCACATAATCAGCCTTGGTCTCACATACCTCCACTTCATTGGCCACAACCTTAAGCATCCACTCCTCACTTCTAACCACATGCTCCTTCAACAACATCTTTTACACTTTTCAATCCTCTCCCACCATCTTTCCTCTTTTGATACAGCCTTGCTATGCTACTTCGAATGTGAAATATACCAAACATTGCTAAAACTTTTCTTGTTTTGATATCCATGGCATGCAAATCTTTGTCAGACCATTCTAAAATTCCCACACTGTATCTCAAAACACTGACTGTCCATGCATTCACTGCTTTCATTAGGTTTCCTCCATACAGTTTCGACTTTGCAATTAGTTTCACTCTTCTAAAATACTCCTTCCTGACTTTTTCCTTCATTTCTCTGTTCATGATGCCTACACCCTCCAGCACTCCCAAATACTTATATTCTGTATCTTGTATTTCTTTCATGATTTCTCCATTTGGCAGCACTATTCCATTCGAATGAACCTTTACTCCTCTTTTCATCACCAGCACCGCACATTTACTAATCCCAAACTCTATCCCAATGTCTTCTGAGTATGTCCCCACAAGTTCTACCAGTCTCTCCATTTCCTTTTCATTTCTACTGAATATTTTCAAATCATCCATAAACAGTAGATGGTTGAGGCATCTGTCAACAGATCCAAAGTTATACCCCAGTTTTTCTCTCTTCAAGAGAATGCTCAGTGGCATCATTACAAAAAGAAGTGGCGATAACGAATCTCCTTGAAATATTCCATGCTTAATGTCAACCTGCCCCATCTCCTCTCTGTTTGCTGTGAACACCGTTTTCCATTGAGCCATACTTGTCTCCAAAAGCCCTACCACATTCTCAGCAACCTTCATCATCAATAGTGTTTCACGTATCCATGAATGAGGAACCATGTCATAAGCCTTTCTGTAATCGATCCATGCTATGCTTAGATTTCTCTTCTTCCTCTCTGCATCCTGCATTAATGCTTATCAATTAGTAGTTGCTCTTTGGTACCTCTCGTGCCTTTCCGACACCCCTTCTGTTCACCAGGAAAAATACCATTACTCTCAAGATGTTCATAAATTTTCTCCGCAAAGATTCCAGTAACCAGTTTCCATATCAGTGGCAGACATATAATTGGTCTATAATTATTGGCATCTGTTCCCTTTGCAGGATCTTTCCTAATCAGTGTTGTTCTTCTCTTCACAAGCCAATCAGGGACATCTCCCGACTCTACAATCCTTTGCAGCAGCTATAGGTGGATAAAGGCATGGAAACTGTTTAAACCAGAAGCCCATCACTCCATCTGGACCAGGTGCCTTCCAGTTTGTCATCCTCCGTATGCCAGCCTTAACGTCATTGATGGTTATCTCAACGTTCTTCATCTGCTGCATTCCTGATAGCTTTTCTCTGACCTCTCCCAACCAACTAGCCTTCTCATTATATCGCCCTTCAACAGACCAAATCCCAATAATAATAATAATAATAATAATAATAATAATAATAATAATAATAATAATAATAAGCGGCTGTTGCGATAACGCAAATTCATCTGCAAAGGTTATCAAAAGAGGTGGAGACTACTGGAAATCTGGGTAGAATTGCTGTCACTCAGACTCCAGATAATACCACAAGTTTTTCTCAAAGAGAAATTTTTGATGATGGCGTGTGAAAAGGAAGGACGGAGGAAGAGGGCTGGTCTGTATAGAAGACTATGTAAATGACCTAGAAAAATACATTATGCAGAACACTGAAAGAATAATTACTGCAGTAAAAGATACTGAAGACACGAATAAGACAGAAACAGAAGAGACAAGGGATAAGACGAGAAAAGAAAAATAAGAAAAGGAAAATAAGAAAAGAAACAACTACATGGATGATTTATAAAGATGACAAAATATGAGACGAACAAAAATACTTGGACATGGCTACAAAAAGGAAACCTAAACAGAGAAACAGAATCTCTAATAACAGTTGTACAAGATAACGTGATTAGAACCAACCACATCAAAGCAAGGATCGGCAAGACACAAGAAAACAGCAAATACAAACTCTGTGGATAAAAAGACGAAATAATAAACCACATGATAAGCAAATGCAACAAACTAGCTCAAAAGGAATACAAAAATAGACACGATCAAGTGGGGAAGGCAGTACACTAGCAATTATGCAGACAACTGAATCTTGAACATCCAGAGAAATGGTGCAAGCACAAACCGGCAAATTTCCATTACCAACGATTACTTTATTGTCCAATTGTCTACTGTACACTCTTTACCCCTTATCCTCGAGTGGCCTCTTGGTCTTGATAAGTGCTGATGCCTTAGTAAAAAAATTTTTAAAAAGTACTTGAAAATGAAAATCACAAGATCCTATGGGACATGGATATACAAACGGATAAACCCATCCAAGCAAGGAGACCGGATGTCATACTAATCAACAAGAATGAAAAGTCCTGCCAGATTAAAGATCAAGGAGACATAGAAGCGGATCAAATACACTGAACTGAACAGAGAGCTCAAAGTGATATGGATGATGAAAAAGTCAAGATAACATCACTAATAGTAGGAGCACTAGGGACAATACCGAAAAACTATGAAAAGAGAATGGGCGAAATTGGAATCAGAAGAATGACTGAGAAGATAGAACGTATAACAATTTATTGAAAACAGCTGAAATATTAAGGAAAACTCTTCCCATTCTCCAATTTTGTGTGTGTGTGTCAACAAAAACTGATGCCACACCAAATAAGCGAGGAGGGTCAAGAAGGATGGAACGACCGATGAAAGCACTCGCCAGACCTCCACTGGATGAGTGCAAAGAAGAAATTAATAGTAAGCAGCTGTTATGATAACAAAAATTAATTTGAAGATGGTATCGAAAGAGGTGGAGAGTACTAGAAATCTTGGGAGACTTGCTGTCTCTCAGACTCCAGGGAATACCACAAGTTGTTCTCAAAGAGAAATCTTTGATGATGGCTTGTATGGCTACTCCTAGTGAGTAAATTACTCCTGGTAAATAAAAAGGCCTATACAACAGAAAACTAAAATAAAAAATTACATTTTTTGTTTATTTTGTTGCATATCAATCCTTTTCATGCCAAATCAAATTGGATTCACCGAAGACATTATTCTTAAAAAATTATTTTATACAATGCTGAATCAAGTTCGATTTATATATATACTAGCAAGCCACCCGGTGTTGCCCGGTCGTAAAATATGCCAAAATATTACATTTTAATTAATGCAGAATTCTTATTCATTATAAACAGAAATACTGTAGGTATTAAGTATAGCATTAAATCCCTTTTAAAAAATGAAGTAAAAAAAAAAAACGGAAAAAAATTGAGACATGTGCATGTGAGTATTATGTTTTTTTTTTCTAAACAGTTCACTTCTTGTAAGTAGAAAAAAAAATACCCGAGCTGAGATCGAAACTGAAATCTAAAGACAGTAAGTCAAGTACGATAACCATTAGGCCAGCTTGACATGATCTTTAAAAAATTGTTTTCAAGCTTACTTATTCTTAACACAAGTAATCTGTCACATGAAAGATTCACGCATGCATATTCGTGAAACAGTTGACAAACACATAAAAATCCGATGACACTCACGTATGCATTTTTCAATTCTGACCCTTTATCAGTCCTTTTTTTCTCGGATGAAAACCGATTTAAAAGTTTGCCACATGTCTGCATAGCTTATATACCAAGTTTCAAGTCTGTAGATCACACACACACACACACACACACACACACACACACACACACACACACACACATTCTCACTTTTATAGATATATAGATTAGATTTTTAAATTTCTGCCTATAAATCAACTACTTCTAAAAAGTACATTATAGTCCTTACTTTATTTATTTATTTTTTTACATTTTCTTCATTACAATTGCTCTCTAAAACGTTTCCCTTACAAAGGACAAATCAATGCATTCAGTTTGATTATGTTTGCATTTGACATGCATGTCACATTGCTTGGAAGGCAGTAATTATTAAGGATACAGTTGAGAGACTCAGCATTTCTATCCTGTCGGGGTTTACCACCTGACGAAGGCCAGAGGAATAGTTGGCCGAAACGTTGTAAAATAACAATTTGAAGGTGACGATAATAGTCCGTAAATAAATAAATTACTCATCTCAAAAGAATTCCAATACTAAAAATAAATAAATACAAACTTTTCATTTAAAATCTGTTTCATATAAACAATCAAATTATATTTAGACCGTTATCAATTATTATACAAAATCAATATTTGCTTTATGAAGATTCTCTCTAAGCACTAACTCTGGTTAGATCACATTCTGCACTTACCTTCGCCATGGCTGAGAAACTCCCTTAATCTTTTTACAGTAACCTTCCAGGATGTTAGGCAGAGGCTAACAGGTTCTACACCTTACCCAAAGGTGACCTAGAATTGTGCAAAGCAGTAACTGTCATTTCCTTGAGGTATTATACCCACTTGAATGATGCCTAATATTCCAAAATGGTCACCCATCTGGTACTGGTCAGACTTAAAGTTGGTGATCTAATGAGAACTAGTTTGTCAATGGGATTAAGCTATGGAAAGGAAGTTGGGTGGATATTTATTTTTTTCCATGGTGGGAAGATGTAACACAAGGGTCGGAAAGGAAGAGCACTCTGGCCTACAAAAATGTCTGCCCAGTCTTGTCAACATTCCCTGGTAGAGGAACCTCCAGATCATTCAAGTTGTTTTTGAAGGATTCCAGTTATTTTTTAAGCATTTAAGTCATTCTTAAGGTCATTCAATTCATCCTTAAGTTCATTAAAGTCATTCTAAGTCATTTACTTTTTATTTATTTAAGTCATTTCAGCCCATTTTTCGGTCATTTTAGTTTATCTTTAATAATTTCATGTCAATCCTAGATTCACGCATTCATTCATTACACGAGAGCACACGACTAATGGCCATCGGCCTTGTTTCTATCCAGTTTGACTTTTCAATATAACCGTCTTTCGCAGACGTATTATTTTCAGCATGGCTGAGAAACTCCCCCAACCCTTTTACAGTAACCATCCAGAGCATCAGACAGAGGCTAACAAGTTCTAACTTTTACCCAAGAAAGCAGTTGTCATTCTTTCAATGGCTAATCAAAAAAAAAAAAAAAAACGGACAGAACTTTAATATGTTCAATCTTTGGCAGTTCTTGCACACTCTCGTCCAGTAGAAGTGATGGATATCATGTGGATCAGCTGATTGTGACCCGATGGGTCATGAGTATTTTTTATAAATTAAACACCCCTCCCTTGTTTTTGGAATCACACACAAAGATTTGACAAATAGTTTTTGTGTTTTTTTTTTACTGCAAACAAAAAAGATTAAACAATTATTATACAAAAAAAGAAATACATTTTTTTACCTTGAATTTACGTCCTGCATTGAAACTCTTCAATCTTTCAGTTGCTCCAATAATCTGTTCATCTTTGGCGGCAGTTCCCACAACCCAATGTTGCTTCAGTACATCTGCAGCTACCATTCTTTTGGTTGGATCTTTCATAAGTAGCGCTGCGACAAGTTCCTGAAACGCAAAAAGTACATATTTTACTACTACTACTACTACTACATCATCATCATCATCATCATCATCATCATCATCATCATCATCATCATCATCATCATCATCACATTCTCTCTCAGCTCTGTTAAGGCAAGCATCATTAGGCCCACTTCAACTAGAATTGCAACTTTTCATGGCAAGTGTTCGACTGAACTCCAATCTATGGTTCCCTCTTACCAAACTTTCACGAAAACCACTCAACTATCTACAACCACTATAAATACCTCCACTCCCAGGTATTTATAGACAGCATCCTCTTCAAGGTTCTTCAATAGAGCCATTGTCAAGATTAAGATGTTCTGATGATGTCTTTCTTCTTTTCTTTATGGTGCACTTAGCGCATTTGTCAAATCCAAACTCCATGCAGATGTCCTCTGTATAATTTTTAACAATGCCTATCAGAGACAAGCTGTTTCTCGGATTTTGCATAGAGTTTCAAGTCGCCCATAAAGAGTAGATGGTTTACTTTTTTATTTTCTTCCTTCTTTCTGCCCATGCTGAGATTGTATCCGGCATTGGATCGCTTAAGTAGCTTACTTAATGGATCCATTGTGAGGCAGAAAAGGAGCGCTGAGAGGCTGTCTCCCTGGAATATTCCTCGCTTGATCTTTATGATTGGGGTTTGTAGCCTTCCTTCCGTGTGCTGTAATGTAATTGATGTGCAACATCTGTCCATCTGTTTTTGAAAGAATGATGTAATATCAGTGTGCACATTGTACAACTCCAAACAGCGAAGTATCCAGGAATGAGGTATACTATCAAAGGCCTTTTTGTAATCAATCCAGGCCATTGACAGATTTCTTTGTCGTCTCCTGCAGTCTTCTAATATGGTTCTGTTTATAAGGAGTTGGTCTTTTGTGCCTAACCTTTTCCTCGTACACCCGCTCTGCTCACTTTCAAGGTAATCACCAGCAATCAGATGGTCGTATGTTGCATCAGCGATTATCCCCGTTAGGAGCTTGTAGGTTGTTGTGAGGCACCAGATTGGTCTATATTTGCTAGCCATGTGAGTGCCCTCAGTTTTGGGAATAAGCGATGTACTGCCTACAGTAAGCTACTTAGGTGGCTCTTCATCTCCACTGATGATTCTATTGAATGCCTTGCCGTAGTGATGATGAAGTGCGCTCAGTTTTTTCAACCAGAAATTTGGTATTTGGTCTATTCCTGGGGTCTTGAAATTGCTGCATTGGGTTACCTTCCTGCAGACAGCCTCCTTGGTAATTTTTAGAGCTGGCATCTTTTCTTTCTCCTTGTTCTCCTCTTTGATGGTATTTATCCAGTTGTTTTCTTTATGTACTTTAGTGTCCTCATAGAGTGGCCGCCAGAAGTTTTCAACATCTTCTTGTGTTGCAGGGGAGCTTTATTTCATCTTTAATTAGGCTCCTATAGACAATTCTTGGGTTTGTTGCAAAAAGTTTATTTACCCTTTTTGCTTCAAAGTTTTTGGTTTTATTTTTTTATTTGTGCAGCTAAGGCTTTTATCTCAGCCTGATGTTCTGCCATCTTAGCTCTTAGCTGTGCTTAGTCTTGGAGGGAATAATAAGTTTTCAACTTATTTACCTTCTTATTTAGTTTTTTGCCTTTCTATTTTCTGTTGGAGTTTACGTTTCCAGGGTTATATGATTTAGCCTTCATGTTTCCTCTTTTACTCTCCTCGTGTTTGGATAAGAGTTTTAATTGAATAAACAATGCTGCGCCGTATGTTGTACGATTTATTTCACTCAATGGTGCGTTAATCGGAGTTGAGTTTGTGTTAATGTTATCGTTTGAGTTTATATCAGTGTTACCGGTGAAGTCCTTGTCGACGTTCTTGCTTACGTCAGTATCGGCATTGCTATTAAGTATGTGCTGGCGAACTACCAAATCAAGACTTTTTTATTTATTTATTTATTTTTTTTTTTTTTGTTTTTGACAAAATATCGAATGGTGCATTAAAACCAGATATATCCAAGGGAGATAACTCTAACCCAACAATATCATTTATTATTTTTAAAGAGAACTGTGATGACTTACTTTGCAATTGTCACTGATATTATCCCAAAATGGGGAATCAAATTTCCACTGGTTCCGAAGAATTCTATTAAAGATTTTCTCATCTGTAGGCGCATAAAATGGTTCATATCCACCAATTCTGTGAATGTGAAAAGAAAGAAATTATGAAAAGATGCACAACGGATAAGACTAACAGAAATATTTTATTCTTAAAGGCAACACATGATTTTTTGAAATATCAAAATCATAGTTCTAAGATTTATGTTCTATATATGCAAATCGCTCAATAAATGATAAGCGAGTTGTCTAGTTATTAATGAACAAATATGTAGTTGAACTAAACAACAATCCGTTGGTTCTGTAGAGTTGACAAAATAGGATTTGCATAGGAACCATTCTCATTCGAACCCGAAATCTGTCCAGTACAAAGAAAAGAGAAGTATGTACATTGTGGTGCCGTCGGGATAAAGAGACTGCAT
Organism: Euprymna scolopes; assembly: GCF_053919585.1. Taxonomy (NCBI): domain Eukaryota; kingdom Metazoa; phylum Mollusca; class Cephalopoda; order Sepiida; family Sepiolidae; genus Euprymna; species Euprymna scolopes. Next base: position 175,990,755 of record NC_136485.1, on the reverse strand, counting down.
ATAAGGAGGTTTTTTTCTTTTGTTTTTGTGAAAGAGATAGAACATAATCTCATTGAAGCGACCGAATATAATTGTGATTTTGAGAAGAAAAGAAGTTAGATATGCTTACAGTTATATCTTATAGGATTAGCAAATCTCTCGGCGGAGGCAACCTTTCTAGGGCAATTGCTCTTGACATATTAAAGGCCTTTGATAGGGTATGGCATAAAGGTTTACTTCACAAGATCTCTAGCTATGGTATAGCTGGAAATGTCTTCTCAATTATTAAATCATTTCTTTCTGATAGGTTCATAAGAGTAGTAGTTGAGGGGCAAAAATCAGAAGCTCACAGTATTAATGCTGGTCTCCCTCAGGGGTCCATCCTGGGCCCAACTCTTTTCCTGATCTACATTAAGGATCTTTCAAATCACATCCTTACATCATTTGTAGACATTTATGCTGATGACACTACCATTTATGGTAGCACATCTAAGACAGTAAACGACCAAGTTCTCTCCGATTCTCTCTCCTCTGAGCTTGAGCATGTGGTACAATGGGGAAAGGAGTGGCTGGTTACTTTTAGTGCATCTAAAACCAAGCTTCTATCTTTACTTCATCAACACTCTGATCCACATCTGGCATCAATTGAAATGAATGGCTCTCGTCTTCAGGAGGCCTCAAGTTTTGACAAGCTTCTGGGCTTGACCATTACTCCTGATCTTAAATGGAACATGTACATCAAATCTGTTGCCAAGGCCGCTGGAAAAATGGTGGGATCTTTCTATCAATCCAGTAGATATCTCACTGCTGATGCAATTCTCTATCTATATAAGAGCCAGGTACGTCCAGGGATGGAATACTGTTGCCACATCTGGGCAGGAGCTGCTAGAAAGGACTTGTGCTGCCTTGATAGAGTTCAAAATAGACTTCGTAGCCTCATAGGAGATGTCCTTTTCTCTTCCCTGCAACCTCTATCTCACAGAAAGATATTGCGAGTTTGTCTGCTGTATGGTTATTTTAATGGAAAGTGTTCAACTGAGCTTCAATCTATGGTCCCCCCTCACCAAACTTTCACAAGAAACAGTCGTCTAGCTGTAAACACTATCAATAATTCCCCCCACTCTTTATCTGTGCCTAAACCTAAACGTAGATTCCATGAACAAAGCTTCTTTCTTAGAACTGCACGCTTGTGGAATTGTCTTCCGTTTTCCTGCTTTCCGGCTGACTACAATATGGTTGTTTTCAAGTCTAACGTAAATAAGTTCTTGATGAGCCGTTCCATATAAGTTAACCAAATTTAACAAATTTTCATTACTAATGATTACTATATTGTCCAATTTCTACTGTACACTCTTTAACCCTTATCCTGGAGTGACCTCTTGGCCTTGATAATGTGGGGATGCCTTTGTAAAAAAAAATTTTTAAAAACCAAAAACTATTGATTGTGTGGCCGATGAAAGACAAGTGAGGAAAAGTTCAGATATCCCCTTTTTTTGTCTTCAAAATAAAATTGATTATACAGGGTGTCCGCAAAGTCTGGCTACATTATGTAGCCAGACTTTGTGGAAGCATGTTGTGTTGTAGATTATGTAGCCAGACTTTGTGGACACCCTGTATGTAACAGGGCGCATGTGAGTGCGTTGGAAAATATCAGCAGGATCATGAAAAGAGATTAGTAGCAGCAGTAGCCGAAAAAAGGCATATGCAAATTAGAACGTGTACGTGAGAAGAAAAAGAAAAAAAAATGCACCGCATGCAAGTCGGTATTGAGGAAGACAAACGTGAAAAGCGAAGATGAGAATAGGCTGCCCGTACCAAGCATGCGGTCAGAGGAAAGAGAAACGCATGCCAGATGGCAGCGAGGGACTTTTTAAGTGGTGCCAAAAGTAACAGTAATATAGACGTTTTGTAAAAAAGAAAATAAAAATGTTATTTATTTGCAGTTCTATTCTATACTAAAGTGTAACGGCTACATTTAATATAGCGCATTTCATCTAAAAACACATTTGGTCAATGGATTATGAGGCTTGTTCTTTTTTTATGGAAATTGCTTTAGACAAAGCATGAAGCCACTTGCTGTAAGGAACTAAAAAGAATAGAATCAAAATCAAAAACTAAGCAATGATAGATATTAGATGGATAGATTCTGACCCAGAAAAAAACAATTCTTTCTCCTCATGGAATGTGAGGACTAAAGGATAAATAAGGGAAGCAAAGGATTCTCTTATTTTGACTCTATTAGTACTCACATTTCATAGTCGGTTCTGCATACAATACATGTTCTATCGAATATTTTCTTCGATTTTTCACTTTGCTTTCATTAGTACATGCTTGTATTAATAAATTGTAAGCTTTGTTCTAGATAAATTCATCCACAATTAATTTACTTTTGTTACATGAATGTCAGGGTTAACAGAGAAAATAAATAATAAGAAAAACTCCAAACAGGATTAAAGATAGGAAATAAGGTTTACTAAACAAAAGACGCATTAGGCCAATTCATCCTCCTAAAAGAGAAGAGATGAATTTAAATTTTAACAATATAAATAGAAGTTTTTACAATTTTAAACAATATAGTGTAACCAAATCCTATTTAAATTAAAAAAATTGTAGAATTTGGAGGTTATTTAATCCAATAATTTTTTAAGTCAAAATCTTTTAAAAAAAGCGTTACCATAAAAAATTATTTGTAGTAATCTCATTTATATAACAATTTCATTCAATTACTATTAAGTATGGTAAAAGAAAGTATGGTGTGTGTGTGCTATCGGTTCCATAACGCGATCCAGTGCATCCCTTGGTCTGTCATCCACCACCACTGCGGAACCGATCACCTAAGGGCTTGACAGATGTACGGAAGTGTAGCTGTCAGTCAAGACTCTGTGCTGACCTCCAAGCGGACGCCACTGGAAACTGAACTTCAGGCTAACAGTGCAGGGATCTATGGGAAGCTCAACCCAGACAGAAAAACCAGAAACTGTGACGCTCTGTTAAGGCAGTTTGAGAAAGTTGATAACACTCATTCTGGCTAGTCACTGCGACCAATGAGCTTCCGACTCATCTTGGGCAATCCTTGCCAGTCTGGCGTACCCCATTGGAGGAGAGGGGTGAAATGGCAACTGACAAAACCCACTTCATCCTTAAATTATCTTGTCAGCAAATTCCTTACAAACCATGAAACGAAAACAGAAAAAGAACTCATACTGGCAGGGCGTCGCCCAGGACAATAAGGCCCACAATACACCCAACTTCAAGTTTGCATCGTGGAACATACGAACGATGCTTGACAGGTCTGATTCAGCAAGACCAGAAAGAAGAAGTGCGATTATATTGTGCGAATTAGAAAAATATGACATCGATATTGCTGCCCTGAGTGAAGTCAGGTTCAAAGAGAGCGGTTCCATTAGAGAGTCCGGCTACATCATTTACTGGAGTGGCAAGGCCTCTAGTGAGAGAAGCAAGTCCGATGTCGGACTAGCCATCAAAAACGAGCTAGTGACAAAACTGATAGAAGTGCCTCATACGATAAATGACAGGCTGATGACAATCAGGCTACCTTTATCAGAAGACCGTTGATGTATCCTGATAGCTATATATGCTCCGACTATGACAAACTGTCAGGAAACTATTGATATATTCTACCATCAGTTAAACAGTACACTTGCATCCGTACCAAAACCGGATAAGATCATACTCATGGGAGACTTTAACGCCAGGGTAGGACAGGATTATATCACCTGGCCCAGAGCACTAGGGAAGCATGGATGCGGGAAAGTCAACTCAAATGGGGAGCTCTCCCTTTCACTTTGGACTGAGCATCAGCTTTGCATCACCAAAAACCTTCTTTAAACACAAGCCTGTTCACAGGAACTCCTGGATGCACCCTAGAAGTAAACATTGGCATCTCATTGACTTCCTCATCACTCATCAATGTGACCTCCCAAATATCCTGGACACGAGAGCAATGAGGGGAACAAACTGCAACACTGACCATATTATGATCCAGACACAAGTGAGATTTAAACTGAGACGCAAAATAAAGATAAAGAACCCCCCCCCAAGAAGCTGGATGTCAACGGCTTGAAACGTAAAAATGTAAGAGAAGAGCTGGTGAATGCTCTCAATGAGAGACTTGCTGAATCAACCGGTGATGTAAACTCAGATTGGCTGTCCTTCAAAGAAACTGTTTATGAAACATCCAAAGAGTGCCTCGGGCTGGTCGGAAAACGCCATGAGGACTGGTTCGATGAGAACTGCGAAGAAATCAAGCAACTCATCAACCAAAGAAATGCTGCAAGAAGTTCAATGTTGTTCAGGAACACTAGATCCATCAAAGCAAAGTATACTAAGGCAAACAGCAAGCTCCAGAGCAGATGTAGGGAACTTAAGAACAGTTGGTGGATGGCTAAGGCTGCTGAACTACAGATTCTGGCTGACACCAATGACATGAAGGGTTTCTATGGGAGTATGAGAGCAGTCTGGGCCCCAAATGTGATCCATCCTGATCAAATACTTGCAAGCGACAATTCCACTCTCCTTACTGACAAATGTGAGCTTCTAAAATGATAGACTGAACATTTTAAAACATTGCTAAACGAGACGCCAGACATTGATGAACGAGCAATAATCAACCTGGAGCAGTTCCCGACACAGCACTGGATGAACAGATGCTCTGACTCAGATGAAATCTGCAAAGCAGTGCTGATGTTACAGGATGGCAAATCAGCTGGGTCTGACGGCATATACACTGAGATCAAGTAAGGAGGACAAAAACTACTTAGCATTCTCTGCACAATCATACAGAGTGCCTCTACCACTGCAACTGTCCCTCAAGATTGGAAAGACGCACAGCTAGTGACTATATTCAAAAAGGGAGATCGCAGGCTATGCGGTAACTACAGGGGTATATCACTGCTCTCAGTCCCTTGGAAAGTGTTTGCTCGTGTTCTCCTGAACAGGCTTACAGCGCACGCTGAAACCTTGCTACCTGAGGCACAATGTGGATTCTGTGCAAACAGAGGCACAGCGGATATGATCTTCCCACTCAAACAGATCCAGGAAAAGTGTGTGGAGCAAAATATGGAACTGTACATGATCTTTGTGGATTTTACGAATGCTTTCGACATGGTGGATCAAAGCACTCTTTGGGAAGTCTTGCTGAAGCTTGGCTTTCCTGCACACTTCACCAGCCTTGTCAGAGCCCTTCATTTAGGCATGAAAGCCACAGTTAAGTTGAAGGGTGAGCTCTCCGATCCGTTCGACGTGCAGAATGGTGTCAGGCAAGGTTGCGTCCTCGATCCAACCCTCTTCTCACTCTACCTGTCAGTTGTGCTTCGGCATGCCTTTAGAAATTGTGATAAGGGTGTTTTTATACGATCTAGGGCGGGAGCAGACCTTTTCAATGTCAATGCATACAAATCCGCAAATAGAACAACAAAGATACTCACACGGGAGCTCATGTTTGCTGATGACACCGCATTTGTAGCGCATAGTCACGAGGATGCTCAGGACATAATCACTCACTTCGCAGGATCAGCCAAGGCCTTTGGATTGAAGATTAACATCAAGTAAACCGATATGATGTACCAACAATTCCCTGGATCACCAGCAACAAGCCAGCCAATTAAGATTCAAGACCAGGAGCTTTACAATGTCAACAAATTCAAATACCTAGGGACCACAGTCATGAACAACAACAAAATGGACAAGGAGATTTCTACAAGAATGGCTAACGCCTCCATATCCTATGAAAAACTCAGACAGAAGTTCTGGCAAAATAAAGACCTGACTTTCAGAACTAAATGCTTGGTGTACTGCGCCATCGTCCTGTCGTCACTCTTATACGGTGCAGAAACTTGGCCAGTGTACAAACCGGTAGCCTGCAAGCTCAACACCTATATGATGAGACACCTCCGGCAGATTTTAAATGTCAAGTGGTATGACTTTGTCAGCAACAGGGAGATCCTATCACAAGCCAACCTCCCAAGCATGTATGACCTGCTCATCCGGAAAAACCTGAGATGGGCCGGGCACGTAAACAGAATGGAGAACTTCCGACTAACAAAACAGATACTGTTTTCACAACTGGAGGATGGGGTACGAGGCATAGGTAGACCTAAGCTCAGGTTTCGTGACACTGTCAATCGAAATCTAAAGGACAGGTTGATCCCTACTGGAAGCTGGCAGACCCTCAGTCGCGATCGTGACAAGTGGAGAATGATGGTTCACAGGAAGTCGTCTTCGGACATGATGATGATGATGATGGTAAAAAAAAACTGTAAAGCCAAAACAAAATGTCAGAATTCCTTCTCACAAACGCTGCAATTCGCACCAACTTCTTTTAATTTAAACTGTAATTCATAACACCAAATCTCAACTTCTATGCCCCTCTCTCTCTCTCTCTCTCTCTCTCTCTCTCTCTCTCTCTCGACTGAATCCTTGAGAGCGCCGGGTGGATACAGCAAATCTATTATTGAAAAAATATATTTCTTTGACAAAAATATCTGTAAATGTGTTAAATATTAATTTTAGATATTAAATAAAAACAATTCATAATCAAAAACATCTATATGATAAAAGTGAGCAGGCTTCAATGATTAAGTAAAAATTTATTTTCATAAACAAAGAAAGGGAGACTTAATCTTAAGAAAGGGAAAAATAATCACGCTTAATCTTTATAATTATTGATATTAATAAAGAAAGGAAAGAATAATCACATATGTGTTATGGGGTTAAATGGTAATAAAACGAAGGAACACAGAATTTTTAGGAACGAAACATGTATTCACATATATTACAGGTAAAAAAGCAGGTTGGGCAATACCATTCCTCAATGGTAGGGCGTTTGCACACGACCTCCCTGGTTGCATGTCAATCTCTGATTTCCGGGCACCAGTACTCGTTAGCGGAAATGACGTCACCAGAGGAAATGACGTCATGAGATAGTCCATTAATCCCATAGAGGGGCGTCTCTAACAATATCTAAGTTTATTTTATGAGCAGAAGAGGATTAATCTTAGTAATGATTAATAATAATAATTACTACTACTACTACTACTACTACTACTACTACTACTAATAATAATAATAATAATAATAATAATAATAATAATAATAAAGTTACAGTAAATCGAAGAAGGAACAGAGAATGAAATCAGCAAAGAACCCTCAAGCCATCCCTATGAAAAATGGCAAACTAGATAGCACCAGGTCATGGCGAAATACATGCATACTGGTTCAAAAAATTCACAACACTAGAATGAAAAGCAAATTCAAAACCTGAGAATATATATCCACGAAGCAGAAGTGCCAGAATGGATGACCAAAGGTAGAAGCACACTGATGTAAAAAGAGGAACATAGACCAATTAATCCTGAAGGAAGTAAAACGTAGAAAAAAGAACATGGCCATTTTATGAATCGACTAGAAGAAAGCAAACGACGGGATTTTCCAAGCATGGATAATAGAATGTGCAACGAGAACATGGAGACTTGTAGCTGCTGCTACAAACTGGCAGAAACTACTTCTCACGACTTTGAGATTTGAAATCCATTTCTCTCTGGCTTGTCCAATCACAAGCCAGCTTTCAATCACGTGACAGAGTATATAAAAGGCAAAATCACAAACCTTTAACTCTCTTTCTCGCTGGTCTGCCCAACAGCAAATATCGCCGGGGGGACTTTGGCCCCGGCTGAACGTGAGCTATGGCTCTCTTCTAACTACCATTTATTTCCATGCGCTCTACTCAAACGAACATTCTAAAGAACATACAACTCACACTCACCCACATTAAATACACTGAAGTCTTTACCCTTTCTTTCTTTTAATCAGCTTCTTTTGCCCCGGCGACTACTAGCTATAAAGACGTGCGCACACAAACACTGAACTATTCTCTTCTTCAACCAGCCGGCATGATATCAAATCTACCTTGAAACACATTGAATACTTTTCTCTCTCTTCCAACGAACTCTTTTCAATGAACTCTCTTACTAATACATCTCTACTAACGAAGATAACAAATAAAGCTTGTTTATTAATATAGAATGAAACTTCTATTATGTTGTCTCATATTCTATATTTTGGTGAACCCAATGTGATATGAACATGCAACCCTATTTCATTGTTTCTCATCTCTATAGACTTGAACTGGCAGCTGATGAACAATCCATAACTGAGAATAAATTTTCAAAGGTGATTCCCTATCACCACTACTATCACCATCATACCCATGATGCCTCTTAACAATATACTAAAAAGTGCCAAGTTAGATATAAGTTCACTAGTACAGATGAAAGAATGAACCAGCTAATGTACATGGACGATCTGAAACTTTTTGCAAGAACCAAAAAGGAACTAGAGATGCTAATAAACACAACTAGAATCTTTAACCAAAATATCCGAAATTTGTTATGGAAAAGTGTGCACTGCTAGTTATTAGAAGGGGAAAACTGAAATGAACGAAAGATATGGAAATTCCCAACCAAGCAGAGATGAGGACACATGGTGAACCTGATATCTATAACTATTTGGGAGTTCTGGGAGAAAATACCATTAAACCAACAGAAATGTAAGAGAAAAGGAATATCTCAGAAGAACAAGAAAACTCTTAGAAACTAAACTATATAGTAGAAACCTAATAAATGGTATAAACGCATGGGTAGTGTCACTTATAGAACCGTTTATAGGGTGGATCAAAGAAGAACTGTGGCATTTGGATTAGAAGACCAGGTAATTTATGATCATGCACAATTCACTACACCCAAAGGACGATGCTGACCAACTCTACTTGAAAATGAAAGACGGAGGAAGACAAGTCGTTTGTATAAAAGAATGTGTGAATAACATAAAAAAGAATTTGAAAAATACAAAACGCAGAACAACTGTCGACCTGATAGTTTTTTGTAAACCTTTACACACATTTGTTCTTTAAATTTTGTTTTATTGTTTTATTATTTTTTGTATTGTTTTATTGTATTGTTTTGTTGATTGTTCTGTTTTATGGTTTGTTTTATGGTTTGTTTTTTGTTTTGTTTCATGGTTTGTTTTATTGTTTTGTTTGGTTTTATTGCTTTGTTTTCTCAGTTTGTTTTATTGTTTTTATTTTCTGGTTTTGTTTTATTGTTTTCTTGTTCTGTTTTATGATTTTGTTTTCTGGTTTGTTTTATGATTTTGTTTTATTGTTTGTTTTATTGTTTGTTTTATTGTTTCGTTTTGTTGTTTTGTTTTATCGTTTTGCTTTATCGTTTTGTTTTATAGTTTGTTTTATTGTTTTGTTTTATGGTTTATTTTATTTTTTGTTTTATTGTTTTGTTGTTTTGTTCTATAGATTGTTTTATTGTTTTGTTTTATTTTGCTTTATTGTTTTATTGTTTTTCTTTATAGTTTTGTTTTATTGTTTTGTTTTATTGTTTTGCTTCATTGCTTCGTTTTATTGTTTGGTCTTATTTTGTTTTATTATTTTCTTTATTGTTTTGTTTGATTGTTTTGTTTGATTGTTTTGGTTTATTTTATTTTCTTTGTCTTATTGTTTTATTGTTTTGTTTAATTGTTTTGTGTTATTGTTCATTTTTATTGTTTTGTTTAATTCTTTTATTGTTCCTATTTTAATGCATTGTTTTACTGTTTTGGTTTATTTTGTTGCTTTTTTATTGTTTTGTTGTTTTGTTGGATTGTTTTATTGTTTTTTGTTTTATAGCTGTTTTATTGTTTTATAGCTGTTTTATTGTTCTGTTTTATTGTTTTATTTTATTGTTTTGTTGCTGTATTTTATTGCTTTATTGCTTTATTGTTTTGTTTTGTTTTATTGCTTTGTTTTGTTATATTTTGTTTTATTATTTTTTGTTTTATTTTATGGCTTTGTTTTATTGTTCGTTTCTTATTGCTTTATTTTATTGTTTTGTTTTATTGTTTTGCTTTATTGCTTTGTTTTTTATTGTTTTATTGTTTTGTTTGTATTGCTTTGTTTTGTTGCGTTTTTTATTGTTTTGTTTTATTGTTTTGTTTCATGGTATTTTTTTTTGTCACCCATCTAGTACTGACCAGGCTGAACATCAGTTAACTTTGATCTTATTACCTAGCGAATCAACGTGATCATGTTGCACATTCATAATATACAAACAAAATCAGGTTCATATTAACTTTAGAGCCATCCTAAAAATATGACTCACAAGGGGAGATTGTTTTGCGTAAAATGTATGTGCAAAACTGGTCCTTCCAAAACAATTTATGAAGAGTAAAAAGTGGACGTTGTATTTATTTTCGTCAACCTTGTAACTCTCGCTTACTTTATTTTATCGTTTAGTCCTTATATGAGCGATGTTTCTGACAAAGGGGGAAGAATTGCTGATTTCTGGGATGGAATCTTATCCATCTCACACTCATCATTGGCTGGTTTTTAACTTTGATGCAGTATTTTTTAGCACCTTACATTAAGTGGTTTCGTGTCTTGCTTGGAGGGATTCCCATAAAAATAATTAATGCTGCATCATCATCATCATCATCATCATCATCATCATCATCATCATCATCATCAAAATATACCAATAATAAAAGTAATTAATGAAAATCTTTTTTGTGTTTTCGAGTCTTCATTTATGAACAAACATGCGGAAGAAGAAGCAAGAGGTATTCAACAATGAAGAAAAACAAATATTTTTCTTTCACTCTCATAGTAACCTGGATGTGCTGAAGAATGTGATGATCCCCTGGTGCAATCTGGTGGCTGCTGACAGACTCTGGGTGTGGCAGCAGGACTCGGCACCGGCCCACAAGTCCAAAGAAACCTTGGCTTCAGAAAGAGTGCTATGACTTTGTACCCTTTTTTCACTAGTGTCCCTCCTCCCTTGTGATCATACCTAATACAATTGTCAAAAATTTAAAGATATGTATTTTCAAAGTTAATTATATTTAGGGTACCCAGAACATTTGCCTCAGTCCAACAGCTAAAAGGCCACTAAAATGGTTCAGTTTCTGTTAGATTGATTGTCGTGGTTGGAACCTCTTGTGACACATAATTATAAGAAGCATCGTCACGCACAACCATTTGTAGAATGTTGCAGATTTTTGCATATGCCCCTCTAAGGTAATACCTTATATAAAAAAGTAAGTGAGATAAATAGGACAAAGAGTTTAAATAAACGATACTCACAGAATGAATAAGATTACTCCAATACTCCACATATCTGCTGCATAGTCATACATCTTTCCTTCCAAAAGCTCAGGAGCTGAAAAGTATTTTCAAAGCCAATTTTATATATTTTCAAAGTCAATTTTATATATTTTCAAAGTCAATTTTATGTATTTTCAAAGTCAATTTTATATTTTCAAAGTCAATTTTAACAGCAAAATATTCAGTTTTAAGAAGATGTAGTTTGCTTGAAGCATTGTGTGTAATATGTACTTAAGGAAATATTAGAAAGTTATCACAATGAAAAAAATGGAAAGTTTTAGGTGTTGAGAAAGTAAGACAAAATCAATCAGTTATATACTGCACAATTCATCTGAAATCAAAAAGAAACGCTCATCAAATCCAGAAAATTAGTAGAAAAATCAAGAAAAAAGAAAACTGTCGTATTTAACCAAATATGCATTGACAATGACTTGCTGCTATAATATACGCATATGTGTGTGTGTGTGTGTGTGTGTGTGTGTGTGTGTGTGTGTGTGTGTGTGTGTGTGGAGATTAATCATTTACTTGAAACGTTACTCAATTTGCATATACCAAACGTAATGGATTAAAAACTCTTTCTCATAAAGTTTTTTTTATAATGAAAACAAAAATTTATATAAATTTTGAAAATGTTTTAAAATAATCTAAACTCAATGAATGACATTTTATTGGGTTCAGAGCATATATATCATAATATAATAATTTTTCCAAGTTCCAATTATCAAGTTTGAATGAACAATGTAAGTTGTTCAAAATGGTGTTTTTATAAGTTTTTTTAAAGTAAACATCTGATGAGTACGTGACCAAATATACAGCAATAATTTTGCAGACTTCTTAGTTGCAATACAAAACGATATTATAATGGCCACCTTTTGAAAAGCAATAAATGATCAAACCTTGAGATTTGTAACTTGGAAAAGTATTATACTACATGAGATATACCTCTCTTTCAAATTCAGACTACCTAAAAACTCCACATACTTTAGATACATAGACGATATTCTTATTTTTCTCCCTATAAACGCACAAATAGAACAACTAAGAAATAAATTTAAATTCAGTAGAACCATACATAAAATTTACATATGAATCCGAACAAGACCACTCCCTAGCTTTTCTAGATATACTCCTCATCAGATTAGAAAACGATCTGCGTTTCAAAGTACATAGAAAGACCGCACACAAAAACGATTATATTCATTACTACTCGCACCACAATAATAAAATAAAGACCGGCATGATTATTGGTTTTTTTCTTGCGTACCTTTAGAATATGCAACCCCGGAATATCTTAATGATGACATTCAATACATTACGAATGTTTTAAAAAATTACAGTACCCGTCCTATTTCATTTCTTACGCAAAGAAAAAAGCTACGAAAGTACACTATAATATAAACAGACAGAAAAATAAAACAAATACCTCCCTATTAAACAGACATCTTTTCATTCCCACCCACACTAAAAATACAAAACTCTACGACACTCCTAATAGATTTGGTTTTCACTTGATACAAACAACTTCCACAACAATAATACAGACATTAAAAACTACCAAGCACTCTCCCAAAACCCTCACATCCAACGCCGGTATATATTCCATCCCATGTAACGATTGCCATCAAGCATACATAGGTGAGACACAGCGTAAATTGAAATTAAGACTTTACGAACACAGAATAGATATAAGGAATGGTAACGCCCAGTGGCGGCTCGTGCCTGGAGCTGTGGAACTGCAGCACCCTCAAGTCATTTCTACTCAATATTATCGATACACGTAAAAAAGAATACATTTATTTTTTTCTTTGTACGTGATAATATATCATATTAATAATTTATATATACATATATATATATATATATGTATAATCCTGAAGCTTAATGTCGATAACTGTCCCCATACTCATATAAGCATAAAAGTAAAACTTTGCTCGGAGCTGCGAAATTCACAGTTACACATTCTTAGTGAAGTTCGCTTGTGCGCATGCCCGATCTAGAACGGCCGATATGAGCCAATTTGGAACTGTAGTTTTCGCAGTTCCAAACTCTCGTGAAATGCGGCGTTTGCGCGTTTTCTCTTATTTTTTTAAGAGGCTTTGTTTACAAATGTTTTCTTTTTATTATTATTAAAAAGTGTAACGTGTTCTCGTAAATAAAATCTCCACCTTAAAAAAAAATTCCCACACTTTTAAATGCGATTTAAGCAGACAAAAATATACAATATGCCAAACTTTTTTTTTTTAATTAAAAGTGTTCGGGCTTTTAGCCTTGAAGCTACCAACGCAACTAATGTTATTTTTTTTTTACCTATATGGCTTATTTTGTTTGTGTTTTTATATAGTTTGAAATCTATTTATCTTGTAGTAGTTAAACTTTACAGAATAAAAAATATTTACATTTTTTTCTATAGAAAAGCGAAGAAAATCTTATTTTTAAAATACATTTTAGTTAGAAATGTTTTTAACTTATATATATATGCATATATATAAATATATATATGCATATATATACACACATATATATACACACACATATATATATACACACACATATATATACACACATATACACACACACATATATGTATATACACACACATATATGCACACACATATATATATACACACATACATATATATATACACACATATACACACATATATACACACATATATATACACACATATATACACACACACATATACATACACACACATATATATACACATATATATACACACACATATATATACACACACACACACACATACATATACACACATATATTTAATCACACACATATATATACACATATATATACACATGCATGATATATATATATACACACACACGATATATATATGCACATATATATATACACACATATATATACACACAAATATATATACACACACACACACATAGTGATGGTGATTGTCACTTCTTGACAGAAGAAGACCATATTTCCCTTGCTTTATTGTTGATTACTCAATCATTTTCATGTATTTTTGAAAAAAAATTTTTTTTAATTATAATTATGTACACATATATACACTTATACACACACACATATATACATGTGGAGATGTGATCAAGAATGCATCGATTCCTATTTTCTGTGCGAACGAAGGTGGCTCTTCAGACCAGCCCTGCTCTTACACAGTCTGTTGCAAAGGTCACACTTAAACTGAGATTGAGGGATGCCAACTGGTGCTGCTCTACTGTGGACGCTCATATGACGCTTCAGGCCTCCACTCGATTTACAGACCACAGAGCAAACAGAACATCATATATATATATATATATATATATATATATATATATATATATATATATATATATATATATATATATATATACACACACACATTTATATATACACACATATATATGTATAGAAATAGAAATAGAAATATATGCATGGAAAGGGACCCTGCACTCATACACGGTGGGCTTTCCTGAGGCCACAATCCTGTGGGTGAGGACAGCTGATGGTCTACTTGTATTGCATGTCTGGTATTCTGCACAACTACTTGTCCAGAACCCCTCACGCACTCACTCTAACTAAAACTTTTAAATTAAGCAAAATGAAACATCTCAAGCAAAAGTTACGTTTAAACCATGACCAAACTCAAAGAAAACCAACCTGCCTCCTCCCTTGAGGCTTGCATTTACTAATATCCGCGGGCTTAGAACTAAATTAGATGATGTTGAGTCATTTCTCCTTGTAAACACCCCGGATATCTTAGCATTAAGTGAAACTAACCTTCACTCCTCCATTCCCTCTAACCACTTTAACATGCCTGGTTATCTCCCACTCTACCGTAAGGACTCGGACAGACATATGCATGGACTTGGAGTCTATATTCGTAACACTCTCCCCCTGACTAGAGAAATAAAACTAGAATCAGAGGACCAGGCCTTTATGTGCTTCAGACTAAATATGCAACACAATATTAGCTACTTGTATTTTCTCTACCGCTCTCCCTCAAACCAAGACTGTACCCTAATAAACAAAGTCTCAGACAGCGTAGATATAGCACTCTCCCTCGATACTAGCGCACAAGTACATGTATTTGGCGACTTCAATGTCCACCACAGTAACTGGCTAGGATTCTCTAATCACACAGACGTTGCTGGTAGCGCAACACATAGCTTCTCTATATCCCATTCCCTATCTCAGTTGGTTACATTTCCGACACGTTTCCCAGACCAGCACGATCAACATGCCTCACTTCTAGATCTCTTTCTCACAACGGTTCCCAATGACTGTACAACAAATGCCCACAGCCCACTCGGGAATGCTGATCACGCTGTGATAATGGTAGAAATCAGCATAAATTCTCGCCCTAAAACTGAAGACCCACTACTCAAAACAACGAGGTATTACAAAAAGGCTGATTGGGAAGCCATCAGGGAGCTCATCAGAGATGCCCCATGGCAAAATATCTTTACTCTTCCAGCGGAACAGTGTGCAAATGAGACAACTGAATGGTTCAAAACTGCTATTGAAGCACATGTTCCCGCACGGAAATTCTATAGCAAGCCCCACTCTTCCCAATGGTTTACTTCTGCTTGTGCAGCTGCCATTTGTCAAAGGCAGCATGCGTTCCGCAGATTCAACCGACATAAGTCCAGCTCAAATAAACAGAAGTTTATAGAAGCTAGAAATAATTGTAAGATAGTGATAGAGACAGCTAAGACAGATTACTCTGAAATCACCAGAAAGCGCATCGAAGCACAGAAATTAGGAACCCGCGATTTTTGGAAAATCTACAACAGCATAGTTAATAATAGACAGTCAACTATTCCCCCACTAACAAACAATCATGAGGTTGCTTGCACGGCAACTGACAAGGCTAATCTGCTTGCCAGTCGGTTTGCCTCAAACTCCACACTGAACTCGGTACACCACTCACTCCCTGATTTTCCTCTGCGAACAGATGCCACACTTGGCGATTTGAAAATCACCCCTTCTCAGGTACATGCTATTATAAAAAACCTAGACACCTCAAAAGCATGTGGACCAGATCTCATCCCGGCTGTGCTATTAAAAAAATGCTCTGCCGAGGTTGCTCCAGTTCTGTCCAAACTTTACAATAAATGCTTTAACGAATCTTGTTTTCCCGACTGCTGGAAAACCGCCTCTGTGGTACCAGTCTTCAAGAATTCTGGTGAAAGAACTGACCCACTAAATTATCGCCCCATTAGCCTCCTCCCGCTTTTCGCCAAAATATTTGTGTCCTTAGTAAATCAAGCCCTAGTCCAGCACCTAACAGCTGCTAAACTCCTGACTGACAAACAATATGGATTCAGGCAAGCCCGTTCAACAGCAGATATCTTAACTGTAGTTTCTGAACGTATATACCATTCATTGGATAAAACAGGGGAGGGTAGAGCGGTGGCCCTTGATATATCTAAGGCTTTTGACAGGGTATGGCACGATGGTCTTCTAAGGAAAATTAGATCATATGGAATCGCTGGAAGAATTCATAATGTAATTAAATCCTTCTTAAGTAATAGAAAAATCAAAGTTGTCCTCGACGGACATACATCCAAACAATATGACATAAATGCGGGAGTACCTCAGGGGTCTATCCTTGGACCTCTATTATTCCTGATATTCATAAACGACCTCCCTGATAAAATTGTTTCGGAGATGGGTATATTTGCCGATGACACCACTCTCTATAACAGATATGAGGGGAAAACAAATGAACACATATCCAAGGAAATGGCAGAAACACTAGAGGATGACCTCCAATCTATAGTGGAATGGGGACAAAAATGGTTGGTCACATTCAATGCTGCTAAGACTAAGCTTGTTTCCTTCAATAACTACAAGAAACCTTCTCTACCACCAATAGCAATGGCCAAGAACGTATTGCCTGAAAGTACTTCTTTTAAACTCCTCGGCCTAACGTTTACAGGGAATATGAACTGAAATAGATACATTGAGAGCATTGCAAAGGCTGCTGCAAGGAAGGTTGGCTCCCTCTACCGTGCTAGAAAACTACTTACGCCTGACAGTATCCTATACCTCTATAAGGCAACCATTCGCCCATGTATGGAGTACTGTTGTCACATCTGGGCTGGTGCATCTGCTGCTTGTCTCTCGCTCCTGGACAGGGTTCAAAAGAGAGTCACCAACCTGATAGGTCCTGAACTGTCATCTAGGCTTCAGCCTCTGTCCCATCGACGAGATGTTGCATCCCTCTGCCTGTTCTACAAATACTTTAATGGTGAATGCTCTGACGAACTGCAAACACTTGTACCTCCCCGACGTAACTACCCCCGACAAACCCGACAAGCTACTAAGTTTCATCCCTTTACAGTAGAAATCCCTAGGTGCAAGAAAGCCTTTTACTCCAATAGTTTCTTCCCCAGAACTGCAGGTCTTTGGAACTCCCTTCCGGGATTCTGCTTTCCCAACTGCAATGATATGCAGAAGTTCAAGTGTAATGTTAATAAACATCTTTCTACTCTTCTCCCTTCATAATGACCCCGCTAATTAAGTCCCTAATAGTAGCCCCCTGCTTCAAAGTGGCACTGTGCCTTGTTTGGGGTGAAAATTGAATTAAAAAAATAATATATATATATATATATATATATATATATATATATATATATATATATATGTATATGTATATATATATATAAGCTTTAGCATTTATTTACCTCCCACGAGGACAACGTAAGAAGTTTTACACTTTGAACAAAGTTTTTAAATTAAAATGTGCAATAACAAAACGAGTAAGTAAAACCGTTTTTTAAAATAAGCAAATAGTAAATAGCAAAGTTTGTTTTTGTTTTTATATAAAAAGTTGTGAAAAGATTTGTAAATCAAATTATGTATCTTTAAATGTTTTTTGTTTGCTCATAGTACAAACATGTAAACTTTTTTTATTCTATATTTTATTTACAAAGTTTTGTTATAAACACACATTTTTAAATTTTGAATAAAACTGTTATCCAATAAAACCATTTTTAAATGAAAAACTCCTAACTTTACCATCGTTTGCAGGCAAGTAAATTTATGAAAAAATAAATTATTAAAATATTGTAAATTAAATGTATTTTAAAAAATGTTTTTCGTTTGTTTGCCTGCGGAAAAAGCCCGTCAAATTTTATTTAATCTGTAAAGTTAAAAAGAAATATATTTGTATATTTTTTTTTACTCTGTAAAGTGTACACAATTTAAAATAGTATTTTTTAATTAAAATGTTTTTGCGTATTATCCCTTTTTCGACGGCTTATAATGGCAAAGTTAAAAATATTTGTATTAAAAAACAATTTTAATGACAAGCTTATTTTGTTATACGCCTATTTTTAATTAACAACAAAGTTTTTATGAATAAAACTGTTTTTAAATTGTAAAACATTTTTCGTTAATAAAAATCTGTGACCTAAAAGTTATAAAAGTATGATTCAACTCAGTTAGAACTTCCGGTTCAGTTGAATCGCAAAAAGAGGATCACGTAAACATTGTATTCCTTCTACCGTAATTGATATTCTACTAATAGACTACCTAGTACTTACCTTTCCCAACACAATTGATATAAAAAAATTTAACCATTGCCTCCTTGCATCCCCAAGAAATAACTTCTGCGATGGTAAGTGAACTTCAACATATTCAGTTTTTACAGCTGTCTCTCCATGATAAAGTTGAAATTAAGAAAAGAAGCCGTTCAACGCCTGATATTCAAATATCTCAGCCAGGCATTAGCAACAACAAAGTGCATATTCGTAGCTTTAATGGTACCAACGGAAAAGTTGGCTTTGCTGTTGTGAACTAAAAAAAGGCATTGTTCTGCTTTCCTTGTTTGTTGTTTGGGGGTGATGTAACATGGACAAAAGATAGTTTCAGAACTATTAGCAAAATGAAAGATAAATAAAACCGTTTTTAAATAGTAAAACTTTTTTCGTAAATAAACATTGTATTCCTTCTACCCTATTTGATATTCTACTAATAGACTACCTAGTACTTACCTTTCCCAACACAATTGATATAAAAAGAATTTAACCATGGCCTCCTTACGTCCCCAAGAAATAAAAAAGGCATTGTTCCCCTTTCCTTGTTTGTTGTTTGGGGGTGATGTAACGTGGACAAAAGATGGTTTCACAACTATTAGCAAAATGAAAGATAGAACTGAAAACCATGAGAAGCACGTTGACACTGTAGTTTCCCTATCAATTTTGGGGACCATAAATATTAAAGAAAAACTTAGTGAGGCCTACAGATTTTCAATCAATCATCATAACATGAATGTTAAGAAAAACCGTGAAATTTTATCTAAAATAATAGATTGTATTTTCTTTTGTGGGAACTTTGAAACTCCCTTACGAGGACATGATGAAAAAAGATGATTCAGTAAATCCAAGTGTATTTAGAGGATTATTAAATTTTGCATCTTAATTAGATCCAGATTTAAAGAATCACTTAGAAACCAGTAGTCTCTTCAAAGGTGTTTCCAAGACCATTCAGAATGACATACTTGACTGTCTTTTACAAATATACCGTGATGAAATAAGGGCAGAAATTAGCAAAGCTTACTTTGTAGCTGTTATGGCTGATGAAATAACAGATGTGTCTGAATATACACAAATGATCATTGTTTTACGGTACGTCTTGGATGAAAAAATACTTGAACACTTTTGGGGATTCTTTATTTCAGAAAACCAAACCGTTGATGGGATATCAAAATTTATTCTACAACAATTAGATATGGAATCGCCAAAAACTGATAGCTCAGACATTTGATGATGCAAATCTCATGAAAGGAAAGAAAGCTGGTGTTCAGGCGAAAATAAAAGCAGTTTATAGTAATGCGCATTTCACTGTTATGCGCATCAACTTAATTTGATAATAAGGAATGCAGCAAGCATTACACGAAATGCTAGAATATTTATCTCTAATATTTTGGCTATTCCGACTTTCTTTTCTAAATCACCACAGCGTCTGTCCATTCTCAAGAAGCATCTGGATGTAAGCATTCTACGTCCATCCGCCACAAGGTGGAACTTTAACATACATAAATAGAGTTCATGAAAATGTTCAAGCATAAAAAAACTGTCACTGAAATTCAGTCAACATCATATGTAGATGAGACCGTTGCAAAAGCGACAGGAATTCTGAAATATTTGAACGATGAAAATTTCATATTTTGGTTTGAGCTATTTCATAAAATTATGTCTCATGTTGAAATTATTTCTCGGGAAATTAGCATATATAAAGTCGATGAATACATAACAAATTTCAAAACTGCTATTTTAGAGATAAAAAACACCAAATACTGTGAAAATCTTTCACAAACACTCAAGGGCGAAGCTAAAGAACTGTGTGACTATATATCTGTTGATATAATGGATATTCTTCAACTAAACATTTAATACTTGCTAAATTGTTTTACAAGAAAAGCTTTGCTAGTTTTAAGAAAAACTACCTACAGAACAGATATCCTTGACAACTGAAGCATATCTCATGATTGAAAGGAAAGTTTGAAACTGAGCTAGAAATATTTTATAGTAGGTCAGATATCCATGAGTATTGCAAAGTAATTAATCTCCTGAAATTTATTTTGGAAATCAATTTAAACAATGTTCTTATAGTGAAATCACAAAACTCATAAAAATTATCATGACAATTGATTGAAGGCTTTACAAATGGACTTATCAAGATGTGTAAAACCGTGACCACGGTAAAGCTCAACAGGAATGGTGCAGCTTAAATATAATAATAGTATTTATAGACAAGACAAAGTCATATGTTGTTATACATACCCTGCTGATTAAAAATTTAAGACCACTTAAAAATCTTTAAAAAGAAACCTCATTGATTCAGGTGTTTTTAGTCTGAAATCTGTCATTTAAAGTTCAAATTAATCTTAAATTTTCATTAAATTTTGTTTATTTTTAGATTGTTGTTTTCTGATTACGCTTTGGAATTTTAAATCCAGTTCTTTCCTTGACACGGTTCCTTCAACTTTAATCAAATTTAGAATTTCGATTCAGTTTTGCAAATTGTTTTTATTGTTAGTTTTAGTTGCTTTTTACATTTCAGAATTTTTTTTGAAAACAGTTTTTGATATGATGCTAAAATCAAGAATAATGACATTTCGATCAACAGATTATTATTATTATTATTATTAACTATTAAAAGAATACTATTATTATTAACTATTAACAGAATATTATTATTATTAACTATTAAAAGAATATTATTATTATTATTATTATTAACTATTAAAAGAATATTATTATTAACTATTAAAAGAATATTATTATTATTAACTATTAAAAGAATATTATTATTATTATTATTAACTATTAATAGAATATCATTATTATTAACTATTAAAAGAATATTATTATTAACTATTAACAGAGTATTATTAATTATTAACATATTATTATTATTATAACCAGGACCCGTTGTCCGAGAGTGGGACTAAAGTTCTTTACCCCATGTTAATTTTTTTTAAATAGAAATTGTTTCAGCCAATGTATGAAGCCACTTGATATAAGAAGCCAACAAGAATCAAAGGTAATTATCACAAAAACAGGAGATGCTTATTAATCTTAGTTTTGAAAAGACCAAGGTAGGAGGAAAACAGTGAGCAGAAAGAGAGTGCCACAATCTTGTAATTATTAGAAAGAAGCTGCTGGTATAGGAAACTATATCACTACGAGATATTAAAATAATGAATTAATAGCGACTAACGAGTCTAGTCGGTTGGAATATAGGAACAAGGGGATAAATCAGACAATTTTGAACAAGACAGGCCACAATAGTTTTTATAAAAAAGACTGAGACTAGCAACATAACGTTTGTGAGAGAGAAGTTGGAGAGAAGAAAGAGTGCGGCCAATCAAATTACAGATACGTTTCTGCACCTTATCAAGAACCCTCAAATGGGACAGTTAATCTTCTATCTATATATATAAAAGCGAAAATGTGCGTATGTATGTATGTATGTATGTATGTATGTATGTATGTATGTTTGTATGTATCGCAAAAACTTTCGACACGGGTCACAGATTTTGGTATCATTTTAAAGTTCCAACCTTCGCCCGAGAAATATTGAAAAATTGACCAAAAACATTAATTTTTTCACCCTAAAATCATCAGTTTTCTACAGGGAGGGGTCAGCAGAAACCGTCCTCTCATGACAAGTTTGCTTCTATGCATGCGTCATACGACGTCGGAACATGATTTACTTTAAATATTGAAAAAACAGACACAATTTCGTCGACATCGTCTTAGCTCAGTTGCTTAGAGCGCGGCCTCATTATCTAAAGGTTTTGGGTTCGAATCGTGGTGTGAGATATCTTCTTTTTTTTTTTCGATTTTTTAAATTTTAATATTGAAACAGGGTTATTTAAGCCATTTTTCACGTGTTTTTTTTTGGGGGGGGGGTTATTTTACAGATTTTTTAACAAAGTTTTAACGTTCGTTTTTCTGTTTCGCGTTTTCTTTTTTTGTTTTTCCCATTTTTACATTTAACATCGTTCGTTTGCCTTACGTTAGATTTTTTTGTGTTTTTTAAAAAATATTTACTTCGCTTATTCTTGTTTTACCCTCCGCTAGTCTTTGATAATAATATTCTTCCCTCGCACTGAAGTATTCTTGCCGTATAGTTATGAAAATAACGAATGTTATGTAGTGTTTGTTGTTGCATATGGAGGAAGGAGTAGTGGTTTTAAGCTAATTATGATGCTGTATTTTTTTTGTTTTATAAAAACATAGTAAGTTAAATTGTTGAATGTATTTGACGCAATAAAAAGTAATTTTAACTTCCTTTCCAATTTTTGTATTTTTTTGTCATGCCCAAATACATCTTATTTTATTTTAATGGATTGATAGTTACGATTTCTGAGAAATTAAGGGCAGAATAGATTCATTGATTGATATAATAATGAATAATAATAGTGAATAATTTTGCGCTACGAAACAATTGCAGTCAAGAATTGTGAATGTAAATTAAAGGAATAAATTGTAAGATGGTCAACATCATGAAATTTGGAATATAGACTTTTGTCATTTGTTTGTTATATGCTCTGTAATTACATTGAGCTTTATAAATTAAGGATCGGTATAAATAAAAGGTGAAATATACCGATCCAAGTTATGACAACAGGACCATTGCCAGCACCCTAAAAATGCATCGCTGGATTGTCACGAATAACAGGGAAGCACCCAGGGTGGTAAAAAAATTTTCCGGCCATGGTTATGGTCTTTGGTGTGGTTTCAAGTGAGAGCCACATTGTCCCACCTCTCATCTTTGAAGTCGGCTTGAAAGTCAACACCACAGTCTATCTGGATGTGCTGAAGAGTATGGCGATCCCCTGGTGCAATCAAGTGGCCGCTAGGACACTGGGTGTGGCAGCAGGACTCGGCGCCGGCCCACAAGTCCAAAGAAACCCAGGCTTGGCTTCAAAAAGAATGCTATGACTTTGCACCCTTCTCTCACTGCCCCCTCCTCCTCCCTTAACCTGAAAATGCTGGACTACTTTGTTTGGTCATACGTCGAGAACATCACCAACACGACCTCCCACAATACCAAAGCCAGCCTGATCGGTGCCATCTGCCGAGTATTCGCCGAGCTCCTGCTGCTGCTGCTGCTGCTGCTGCTGCTGCTTGTGGAAAAGACATGCTCCCAGTTCCACACCTGTATCGAGGTGATGATTGAGGCTGAAGGTGGCTACACTGAATAGATGTCAGCTCTGCAACATAATCAAGTTACCTGCATTGATTTTTTTAAATAAAAGTTTTAAAATAAGGCTGTAGTGTTGTTTTCTTTAGGCCGACAACTTTATTGTTCCACCTTGCCACCCGGCATTGCCTGGTCGTAAAATACGCATAAATATGATATTTTGATTAATGCAGATTTCGTATTGATTATTATATTATATTGGACCAAATATATAGTAATGATTTAAAAAGTTAAAAAAGAAAATGATACGTGCGCCACCACTAAGAATCAAAACCAAAACGTTTAGCTTACAATTTACTATTTCCTTCAACTTGAGCTATGACGACATGTTTGCTGCAAGGCTTAAAATTAAAATATGAAACAACTAGCGGGGGAGGGGTACACGGCGTTGTCCGGTTGCTTGGAGGTGTGTGTGTAAGCGAAGTAATACCCCAGTATTAATATAAAAAATAACCCAGTATTAATATGAAAAAATAACCCAGTATTAATATAAAAAAAACAGTACTAATATGAAAAAATAACCCAGTATTAATATGAAAAAATAACCCAGTATTAATATGAAAAAATAACCCAGTATTAATATAAAAAAATAACCCAGTATTAATATAAAAAATAACCCAGTATTAACATAAAAAAATAACCCAGCATTTATATAAAAAAATCACCCAGTATTAATTTTAAAACATAACCCAGTATTAATATAAAAATATAACCCGGTATTAATATAAAAAATATAACCCTGTATTAATATAAAAAAATAACCCAGTATTAATATAAAATAATAACCCAGTATAAATATAAAAAAATAACCCAGTATTAATATAAAAAAATAACCCAGTATTAATATAAAAAAAATAACCCAGTATTAATATAAAAAAATAACCCAGTATTAATATAAAAAATAACCCAGTATTAACATAAAAAAATAACCCAGCATTTATATAAAAAAATCACCCAGTATTAATTTTAAAACATAACCCAGTATTAATATAAAAATATAACCCGGTATTAATTTTAAAACATAACCCAGTATTAATATAAAAATATAACCCAGTATTAATATAAAAAAATAACCCAGTATTAATATAAAAAAATAACCCGGTATTAATATAAAAAATATAACCCTGTATTAATATAAAAAAATAAGCCAATATCAATATAAAAAAATAACCCAGTATTAATATAAAAAAATAATCCAGTATTAATATAAAAAAAATGAAAAACGATGTTAAATTTCTTTAAAAAATTGGCAAAACCAAAACAAAAAGAAAACAGTGAACAAACGTAAAACTTCTTTATAAAAGAAAGCAGAAAAACAAAAAGCAAAAATTCATGGAAAACTAAAAACCAAAAGCCAAAAAACACAGCGAATAGGGGGAAAAACAAACAAAAAAAAAGAAATGGCATAAATAACCCTTCGATTCGGTTAATTCCAGTCTTTTAAGCAACTCCGAAGTAACGCTTCAATTCAGTTAATTCCAGTTTTTTTAAGCAACTACTAAGAAAAGAAAACTCAAACTGGTGTTCCTTCGTAACTGTTCCTTGTGAACGATCCAGCAACGGTGTTAAGTGGTGATGGGGGAAGGAGGAATTTTATAGAGAGAAAAGATTTTACCACTTCCATTGTGTTTAACCGATTTTGGCTGTGACCTCGCAACAGAAAAAATATAGGGATCTAAGATTATCGAGGAAGTGGAGAGGTAATAGGCCTATAACACACCTTAGATATTGTGCTGCAGTTTGTGCATATTACATTTGCATGAAATGTTCTGATTTTTAATCCTATTAAGGTTAAAATCACATGGGAAAAATGAGTTCATTTTATATATATAGAGAAGATAGCTATTACGTTACGGATGCATAATTGTAATGCCATCGTTCGACTTTCACCTGGCAAATTTAATTTTTTTAATTTTCACATATTTGCACTGATTTTCCCCGGCTAAAACCCAAATATAAACTTTGGCATGGATTCGAATCCCCTACATATGAAATTTCATTGACAGAGGAGTTTAGTAGGCAAAATTTTTTAAACAAATATATATACATATACAGAAATATATATCAAAAGGGGTTTGTGTTTACTATAACCTTTTTACGCAAATATTACACAAGTATAAATCATGTGGAATATCTGCATGAATAAAATTACACGTATTAGTTAACTAAAGATGATCATCCCATAAGAAAACCGAAAAAAACTGATAGGGAATTAATTAAAATGAATGTTTAAAAGAATATGCAAATTAGCTAGATTTTTTGCATATGAATGCAATTCCATGACCCATATAGAACAAAGTTCTGCGAAGAAGGTAGGCTCTCTCTACCGTGCTAGAAAACTACTAACACCCGAAAGTATCCTGTACGTCTATAAGGCCACCATTCGCCCATGTATGGAGTATTGCTGTCACATTTGGGCTGGTGCATCTGCTACTAGTCTCTCGCTCCTAGAAAAGGTTCAAAAGAGAGTCGCCAATCTGATAGGCCCTGAACTGGCATATAAGCTTCAGCCTCTGTCCCATCAACGAAATGTTGCATCC
The DNA here is from genome assembly GCF_053919585.1 of Euprymna scolopes. Taxonomy (NCBI): domain Eukaryota; kingdom Metazoa; phylum Mollusca; class Cephalopoda; order Sepiida; family Sepiolidae; genus Euprymna; species Euprymna scolopes. Next base: position 175,964,357 of record NC_136485.1, on the reverse strand, counting down.
CTCTGCCTGTTCTGCAATGGTGAATGCTCTGACGAACTCCAGACACTTGTTCCCCCATGACATAGACACCCTCAACAAACCCGACAGGCAGCTAAATCCCACCCCCACACATTAGAGATCCCTAGATGTAAAAGATCTTTCTACTCCAGTAGTTTCTTCCCCAGAACCGCTAGACTCTGGAATTCCATTCCAGGTCCCTGCTTCCCCAACTGTACTGACATGCAGAAGTTCAAGTGTAACATGAACCGACATCTTGCTGCGCAAATCCCAACATAGTAACCCAGTAGTTGTTTCCCCTGATAGTAGCCCCCTACACCAAAGTGGCAATGTGCCTTGTTTGGGTGAAAATGTAAAAAAAAAAAATTTTTTTAAGTTGTATTTTCTTTTTAAATAAATAGAAAAAAGGTTTTTAATATGAATATCAATACATAAAAAACAACAAAACAAATTTGTAGAGTATATAAATTAAAATGAATGTTTAAGAGAACATGCAAATTAACTAGATCTTTTGCAGATGAATGCAATATATAACAAAGTTGTATTTTCTTTTTAAATAAATAGAAAAAAGTTCGCCTTTTTTCTTCTTGGCCTTCGGGCCAAGATCTTTTTTCTGTTATCAAAGAGGGGCTGCCAACGACCCGCTATGTGCGCATTTGGGTTGGCAGCAGAGTGAGATTCGCTCCATGTGGAGTTGGGCACCAAGTTCGAGTCATCTGAACAATTCAGAGTTCTCTCTGACCTGGCGATTGGCTTGAAATGCACTTCCACTCAACAACATACAATGCTGTTTCGGATTTTTGGAGTCGCCTGCTTGTCCCCATTGTGGAACAACGACCTTAGAAACGACTGATCATGCTTTCTTCAATTGCTGTGAACTCCACCAGTACTGGTCGTATGTCAGCGAGGTGACGGCCCGCATCGATCCCAAGCATTCTCGGTCCTGGGTATGACCTTAAACTATATCCAGTGGTGAGGCCCCAGCTTGCGGGCTTGGGGAGTGTGGAGCCACCCTTTAATTGCCATTGCTCCCAGGTCCACTCTGACCCGGAGTGGTAGTACCTGTTAGGGTCCTAACTATGGGTTAAATAGAAACCAACTTGAAAACAACAAATATTCTATTAAAAAATTTTTCTTCCGAATCTTTGGATTTAGCATTAAATAACCTGAAAAGGGTTGATATGCCGTAAAACAAAAGCAAGCATTCTCACCCGATTACCGTATCTAATGTCGTTGATAACGTGAGGCTGCTGTGGGACAGGAAAAAACAAATGGTCTACATTACGATTCTGGCCGTGGCCAGAATTGTGATTTGGACGTCGTGTCTGCAAGGTGGCTGGGGGGGAGGGTCTTTTTCTGATCAGGATCTGATCGGTTTCTTTAAACACCAACTATGGGTGAAGATCAGATGTGATAAAAGAAGGCTGCATCGTTCGGTATTTGACAGAAGATGGATACATGTAGCAAGTCTGTGTGTACGAAGAGGAGCCAAATTTGAATACTCTCTGCTTAGGTGTTGAACGCGCAGTTCCGTCAAGCGTAATCAATTTTCAGCCTCTTAGCTAGCCGATTGAATGCTTCATCCCTCCCCAACTAGGAAGCCTCCAAGATCTCCACCCCCTCCTATCTCCTTTTCTTTTCACCCCTCACTCTAAATTTCGCCCATCTTGAAGAGAAAGAAATCTATCACTAACGCCCCCATCCCTCACCCACAAAATTTTCTTTTCTTCATTTCGTCCTATCTATAGAGCATCCCCACTTAGAGACCGATCTGCAGGAGCTCAGGTTCCTTTACAAACCGGTGGAACAGGCGATCTATCAACTAGATGGGGTTGGGAGGGTGCTACCAACCACTTTTGCATTTTTTTTCTTCCGCCCTCGACACAAATGTATTATTGTATCATCATTATTGTTATCTTTTTTATTTTTACACGTTAATAAAAAATGTTTTAAACAATTGGGTTCTAAGTAGGAGTCCCCCAGTACAAAAGGATGAATGCGGTATTATGGTGGTAGACGATACTAGCTAAGAGAAACTTTTGTTTTAGTTCTGGAGTGACAAGGATGACCAACGACCCCCCTTTTTTTCTCCTTTTTGAGTTGGCCTTGTGCCTAAGTTTTTTGTTCAGTTAGAACTTACTTTGTAATTTTAGCTTGAATAAAGAATTTAATATCTCACAGTGTAGTATCTGTTCAGGCAGATACTGCAATGAAAGTAATATGTGGGGGCAACCCCACATATCAGACCATTGCTCTTGAGCAATCAGTTTTGGTTAATGTAGAGGAAACCCTTCATACCAATTGTCACTATCCAGTTTCCTCTCGGGGGGGGGGGCTGGTCCCCCTCACCTCATTCTCCACATTTAAAAACGGCCTTGTGCCTAATTTGCTCAGTGGGGAAGCAATAAATAAAATGACTAAATAAACAGAAAAAAGGGTTTTTAATATGAAAAAAAAATTATAGGAGTATATGTATGTATGTATGCATGTATGTATGTATGTATGTATGTATGCATGTATGTATGTATGTATGTATGTATGTATGTCCTGTTCATTTGGATTTTTCGTCTGATTCTATGTATATTTAGTTTGTTTTGGATTTTTTTTTGTCAAACTCATTGAATTGTACCCATCACCTTCATCCTGATCATTGAGGATATATGACTTTTGGAACGCTCCTTCATGTGTATTTTACATGTATGTGCATGTGTACGTGTGTGTATGCATATGTAAGTACATGTTTATAATGTGAGCCTCTATGTGTGTATGTTTGCATGTGTGTGTACATGCATATGTATGTTTGCGCGCATTCTGTGTGTATGCATGTATGTGTGCATGCATGTGTTTATTTCCATGAGGGCTCCCGTAAGCCGTGAAGGCAACCCCTCTAGGAGAAGCAAATCTCTGATTTAAAAAACCATAAAGCGGGAGACCAGTATGTGCATTAAGCTGGTCTGCAGTTTAACTTGTTGTTGGCTATCTTGCTCTTGCTTGTTGCTGGACTTCAACATTTTGAACCAAGAGAGAGATTTAGCTGTCGTACAAAGCTAAATCTCTGTAACATCATCTTTGTATAGATACTCCCGCAGGAATTTGTCTATAAAATAGTCCTATAGCAATAGAAAAGTTGTGATGCGTGTAGGCTTGAAATGCTGGAAACATGTAATAATTGATCTGCCATCATTATATGTATCTGTGTGTGTATGTTGTGAGAGCATGTTGCTCTAGTGTTGAGACTCTTGTAATCAGATCTCACATGCGTTGTGTGGGCCACCTGGTTCGAATGAAAGATTGTAGGCTGCCAAAACAAATTTTTTATGGGGAGCTGGAAAATGGCAAGCACCCTCAACACAAGCCTAGGAAGAGGTTCAGGGACTCTACAAAGAATAATTTGAAAGTCTTACAAATCGACATCAACACATGGGAAGAACTTACACTGCAAAGGCTGAAGTGGCGAAAGCTTGTACGTGAAAGTTGTGATGCTCTAGAGAAAAAAAGACGGCCCACAGCAATCTGAAGTGAGAGCTTTGCAAAGGTTTATTTGATGGTCTTAACCATGACACACAGAGCTGGAAATGCGACACTTGTGAACGAGTGCTTTTAGCAAAAGCTGGCTATGCCAACCACCTTAAGTTGCACAAAACTCCTGTTCAGGTCAACTTTGCACCTATTAGTCCGAACCAAACGATCTGTTTAATATGCAGCAAAGTTTGCAAGTCTATTGTTGGTTTGAGAAGACATGTGATGTTCATAGGAATACCCCTCAACCTCCAGAGGAAGTCAACTCGATGGAAATTGCTCAATTTGTATGTCACATCTGCCTCAAAATGTGCAAATCTGCGACGGGAGAGCAGAGTTATCTGAGATGGCATGGACAACAAGATTGGGAGAACACAATGTGACAGCGATCATCTGGAAAGATGCAGCAATTATTATGTATTTATGTATGTATGTATGTATGTAGTAGTCAAGGTCTGGTGTAAACGTGTGTCAAAAGCACACAGATGTCTTAGCGTCATATTCTGCTTCTTCGAGACAAATTAACCCCACGTGCACGTCATGACCACTGCCACACAGACTGGGCTCTGATGAACGGCGAGTGTCCTGCACCATATAACTGGATCTCCACTGCCTTGTGGACCAAGGTTCGTTTAACCAAAGGCTAAGGGTGAGGTAACCCTGACAGAAACCTCCAGAGGAGCTGAGGCCCTGTAAGCTGTGGCATACATGACCCATCGACGTGTGGAATATGCTCTGGTGCCTAGCAACCTAAGTTCCAGTCCTGGATCAAATAGCATGATGGATGAAGAGGGCTCGGTAAGCCATGGTGAAGGCAACCTCTCTAGGAGAAGGAAAACCCTGATATAAAACTTGTGGCGACTGCTGCATCCAATGATGTTGACTTGCTTTTCTTTTTGGTTCAATGTGGCAGTTGTTTAGAGAGTGGGATTGTCTCGGTGCAAAGTTTTTCCTCACTATAAACACTTTCAAGCACAGGCATTTTTTGATATGCAATGGAATACATATTTTGCAATCAGTGTGTATCTCGGTAACAAAAAGGCTGGCTGTAGCCTGAAACGGCAAACGGACATTCAATGAGGACTAATGTAGATATGGGTGTGAATGGCAATAAAGGCCCTGGAACTTCCAGGGTCTGGTCTGGTAGGTGTTCAGGGCACCACAGCTTGGACCTGGTCATCACTGGATGTGCTGGACTATAGAAGGTTCGCCGAGGTGATCGTCTGGTACGTGCTGCTAGTTGCGCTCATGTGTGCGTCATTTGAGCCAGAGATATATTAAGTAATGGCAATACTCGAGAACGAGTTGCTGCCATCATCATGTTTGTATGTATGTATGTATGTATGTATGTATGTATGTATGTATGTATACTAGACTTTTTAGAAACCGGCAAAAGTTATAGTTCATTGACTTAGATTGACTGTTTTATGCCAAATTGATGGTTGAATATGGTTAAATTTGTGCTCATTTTTGTATTTAATACTAATCCACATTATTAATCTCTAACTGTGAATCTAACGGATACCATAAAACTTAGTTTGCTATAGTTTATCATAACGAAAGGCCATACAAATATTTTGCAAGATCAGTCCAGTAGTTTCTGAGAATAAGTGAAGCCAACAAACAAACAAACAGACAGACGCATTTAAAAATCTCTCATAAAAGGATCCCTAAATCAAGTAGATAAGCTATAAAAATATCAATAGAAAAGTTTGTTTATTTTACAGTTTGGATTATTTCTGAAATTGATTGAAAACGATTAAATATGTGCTCATTTTTGCATTAAATACTAATCCCAATTATTAATCCTTAACTATTTATTAACTTCTATAGTACTTAGTTCGCTTTATAATAACAAAGGATCATACAAGATTTCAACCAAATCATACCAATAGTTTCTGGGAATAAGTGGAATCGACAGACAGACATACAGACAGACAGACGAATGCATTAAGAGAAATATATACAACATTGTTAAATACCAGTGGCAAGTGAAGTGTATGTTCAGGACAACTGGAAACAAATGCCGAGATAAGCGGAGAGCACATACAGTGACTAGAATTCCCAAATGGTCACTCATCTTATACTAACCAGGCTCAACGTTGCTTAACTTTGGTGATCTGACGAGAACCGGTGTGTCAATACGATTATGCGTCTCTCTCTCTCTCTCTCTCTCTCTCTCTCTCTCTCTCTCTATATATATATATATATATATATATATATATATATATATATATATATATATATATATTTGTAGTCATTGACATACAGTCCTGTTTTGTTGTATCACAACTCATCAGTGCCGCCAGACTAGCATCTCTCCCAAGCCAAGGATTGAACCTAGAACCGTCGTGTTGACAGTCGGCAGTTCTCCCATTCGACCACAGAAGCAACGCCCGCAAATAACTCGTCAGAATGTCTATTTAAATAGACATCCGCCACCACTTTTACAGTGCTCAAACCGCCTGTTTGTAAACAAACAAACAACGAGCTTCGCATTTTTCAGCCAATTAAGTAGCGGGTGAGATTATTTATGACAGTGCTCTACCCAAAGAGGTGGGCTTAAAATATATTTGTAGTCATCGACATACAGTCCTGTTTCGTTGTATCACAACTCATCAGTGTCACTAGACTAGCATCTCTCCCAAGCCAAGGATTGAACCTAGAACCATCGTGTTTATATATATATATATATATATATATATATATATATATATATATATATATATAACTACTTCATTTATTCACATAAATTTTATAAATTACTGTATATATATATATATATATATATATATATATATATATATATATAGTAATTTATAAAATTTATGTGAATAAATGTAGTAGTTATATATATATATATATAAATTAGTTATATATATATATATATATATAAATTTTATAAATTACTATATATATATATATATATAATCGAAAATCTCATCTAAAGAATTAGCAAAGAAAAGTTTTTTACAGATTGTTTTTGAAAGTGGATTCTTTTAGCAAAACACGATTAATCATTCAGGAAACTGTTACAAAATGTTGAATTGTTTCGAATATTCGATCTTTATGTTTCCAGCCGCCGTTGTAGCATGACAAGGAAATATTTGTGAAAAGATGCAATTAAATGTGACGCTTTAAGCAAACGAGCCAGCATACCCATTCACCTGCATAATTGCATAATTAATAAAGGGGATCTGTGAGAAAGATAAATGATCACGTGAATAGCATTATCTATCTTATATATCTATAAAAATGAGAATGTGTGTGTGAGTACACTTCTCAACCTATATACTCAATGAATTTTTAATCTATAGACTTGAAATTTAGTATATAGGTGATTCAGACATGTTGAAAACTGTTTGATCTGTTTTCATCCGAAAAAAAAGGGCTGCTAATGGGTAAAAATTAAAAAATTGGTACGTGGGAGACCACCAGATTTTTATCTGTTTCCAGCTCTTTCGTGAAGGCCATTTCATTATGCTAAGCATGAGTTGGTTTGAAAACACAATTTGAAAGTCATGTCAAGCTGGTGTAATGGTTATCGTACTTGACTCACAGTCTTTAAGTTTTGGTTTCGATCTCAGCTCGAGTTTTTTTTTACAAGAAATGAACTATTTAGAAAAAAGATAATACTCGCCTGCACGTCTCAGTTTCTGCATGAATTTAAATATAATGTTTATGCATATTTTATGACCAGGCAACACCGGGCGGCCACCTAGCATAATATAAAGAGCAGTTGTCTGTGTGTATGTTTGTATCTGACTAAAAATAAAAAATAACAAAACAAATACCTACAAAGTTGGTATTTTCTTCATCAGCATTGCCCCGGATAAATAATATCTAAAATTTAGAAAATAAAAAATCATTCTTTGACCTTAAACTGGCACAAATTTCATCGGTGTGTGTGTGGGGGGGGGGTCAATTTTCCAGCCATATTATGTACTAGCTAAAGGGAAATAACTGATTTTTTATAAAGGAGTAAATTCCCTTAAATCAACTCGTTACTTTTTTTTTTTTTTTTTTACACAGTGATCACCACTTATCAAGGCCCGGAAGCCACTCAGGGATAAGGGTTATTGCAAGTACATTGCGTTAGTGTGGAGATTTGATGAAGTGTTTAATTAGGGGGGCGGTCCATTAGGAATTTGTTAACATTGGACTTGAAGACATCCAAGTTGTAGTCCGGAGGAAAGCAGGCAGACAGAACAGAGTTCCACAGGCGTGCAGTTCTAAGAAAGAAGCTTTGTTCATGGAATCCGCATTTTGATTTAGGCACAGATATAGAGTGGGGGAAATTTTTCACAGTGGATTCAGCTAGACGGGTGTTTTTCGTGAAAGATTGGCGAGGGGGGACCAGGGATTGGAGTTCAGACGAGCACCTGCCATGAAAATAACGATAAAACAAGGATAGGCTCGCAACGTCTCTTCTGTGGGAGAGAGGTTGCAGGGTAGAGAAAAGGGCATCCCCCACTAAACCACGAAGTCTATTTTGTACTCTCTCAAGGCATGATAGGCTGTTTTTGGCAGCTCCTGCCCAGATATGGCAACAGTATTCCATCCTTGGACGTACTTGGCTTTTATATAGATAGAGAATTGCATCAGTAGTGAGATATCTTCTGGAGCGGTAGAAGGATCCCACCATCTTTCCAGCGACCTTGGCAACAGACTTGATGTACGTGTTCCATTTCAGATCAGAAGTAAAGGTCAAGCCAAGAAGCTTATCAAAACACGGGGCCTCACCCAGACAAGAGCCATCCATCACAATTGATGCCAGATGGGGATCAGAGCGTTGATGATGTAAGGATAGGAGTTTGGTTTTGGATGCATTAAAGGTAACCAGCCACATCTTCCCCCACTGAACCACGCGCTCGAGATCAGAGGGGAGAGAATCAGAGAGAACTTTGTCATTTACAGCCTTTGCTGTGTTGCCGTAGATGCTCGTGTCATCAGCATAGATGTCAACGAATGATTTAAGTATGTGTTTAGGGAGGTCATTGATGTAGATCAGGAAGAGAGTTGGGCTCAGGATTGACCCCTGAGGGACTCCAGCATTTATATTGCAGGCCTCCGATTTTTGTCCATCTACCACTACTTTTATGAGCCTATATGAGAGAAATGATTTAATGATTGAGAGAACATTTCCAGTTATACCGTAGCTGGAAATCTTGTGAAGTAGAGCCTTATGCCATACCTTGTCGAAGGCCTTTGATATGTCAAGAGCAATTGCCCTAGAAAGGAAGCCTTTGTCAAGAGATTCACTAATCCTGTGGGATATAACCGTCAGCACATCTGCGGTAGATCTTGCAGAGCAGAAGCCATATTGTGTGTCACTAAGAAGGTTATTCCTGCTGAGGTGGTTGACTATTTCTCTATTTAATATGGATTCCAGCAACTTACTCATAACACACAGGAAACTTATTGGTCTGTACTGAGAGGGAGAGGACTTATCACCTGAATTCTTAAATACAGGCAAACTGATGAGGTCTTCCAGGGGGTTACTTGAGTAATCTATAAAAACGAATTGACTGTGTACATGTGCAGGGAAATGAATGGTCTGGACAGAGAAGAAAGGATGGGGATAGAGAGCCGGATAAAGAAGTAGATATTTTAATAGAAATATGTAACATTTCTGCTCCCGGATAACGTTGAGTAACCTTGCTAGTATAAAAGATGCCACAATTAAATTATACACACATTTATTACAAGGATGAAAGCTTTACATTTCAGACTAAAATTGGAATAAGGATTCTAGACTTAAGCTTTAATATCATTATATCTTGATTTTAATCTTCATAAAAGTGGTGCAAAGTGATGTTCGGGGAATCAATTTTACCAATTTCTTTCAAGCTGTTGTTCGATTCCATCAATGATTCAACAAAAGAATTTTTTATTTCAAACAAATTTCCAATTTAAAAACAATTAACAACGAATTTATTTTGCATTTTAGATTAAAATGGTGTCCGTTTTTCTACATCGAACAGCAGGCTTGCAAAGTCATATTTTTGCCAGAATATGCCCCATCAACTCAATCCTTTGACTAAGAAACCCAACAGCTCACTTTACATAAAGAGACACACTTGCCCAACTAACCGCGAACTTGCAAAAAAACAAAACAAAACAAACATTATATCAACGATGGTAAGTTAAGAGAAAAAAATCTTGCTTGTACAATAAATGCCAGATTATTTGAAGAAAATGTTTTTTAGTGTATATATGGAAATTTCTAAAATGTGTATGTGACAATTTTTAAAATGTGTATGTGACAATTTTTAAAATGTGTATGTGACAATTTTTAAGATGTGTATGTGACAATTTTTAAAATGTGTATGTGACAATTTTTTAAATGTGTATGTGACAATTTTTAAAATGTGTATGTGA